>NC_030809.1:35017463-35320493 GCF_001704415.2 Capra hircus | reverse complement strand
AAATAAGAATTATACTGGCGATTTTCATAGAAAACAGATAAAGTACTTAACTAATTTTAATCTATGTTTCAAGCTATAGTTAACTCCAAAATTGGATGAATAACTGTAACTCTGAAATATGTTTTCATATCTACTTATAACATGTATATATGGGCATATATGTATATGTATATTATGGGAATATAGTATAGTATATATATATAGTGCTACATATGTGTGCATATAATTCTTTGGTAAAAATATAAAAGTCATGTTTCTGAAAATGTTTCTTATTTGTATTCAGAAGATTTGATATAATGCTAGTTTAAAAGACATTTATTTATTTAATTCTTACTATTGTGAAGCTCTCTCTACTAGGCAACAAGGGGTAATATAAAAATACAGCTTTTGCTCTCCAAAGTCCATATTTTATATGGAAATGCAAACAAGTTTTGTGACTATACACACAGGATTATCAGGTGGAATTAATGTTAATCAGCTCATCATGTTTCCTAAGGTGGCCCCAGAAACAGTAGAACTAGTATGTCTAGCTGTTTTGCATGCAGAAATGGGTCATCATATTTCTGTTTTACATGATTCAACAGCTATTACAAACCGTGCTGCTATCTATGGGTTCAACTGAATCAAACAAATACGCTAGGCTAAATGTGGTATGTTCAAATCTGAAGTTTAAAACCTACTCAAGGGCTTGTCCTTAAGGAGCTGAGTCCCAAATGCACACTTTAACCAAGGAAAATTTAAGCAACCATTAAATCTTTGTATGTTCTTTTTTGTGTGTTTTCTTTTTTTTCTCATGTAATTATACTTCAACTGATAATTACACCCATATGACACATAACTTGGAAGATGTTTGTCATCTTCATATCAATTTAGTAAATAAAATTGGCTTGAAAATATATTGCAATTTTTTAACAAATTTGAATTCATTCTAGTTTATGTTTAAATGTATGTCTATTTCAATAATTTAGAAGTATAAAAGATAGTTGGTATGGTGTATTCTTAGAAATGATATTATGATCTCAAAAATACTTAAAGTCTAGAATATGGCACATTATTTATGCCTACTCCATGTAATTTATGAAACATTTTTCTCACATGTGTCTTTTTATGTAATTTAACCCAATTTAAAACAATTTATAAATAATTCCCAAAAACAAATATCTGGTATGTACAAACCATTAGATATTTTCATCCACACATATACCTTTAGACAAATCATATTTTATTTTATTTTAAAAGCTTTATTTGTTACAGATTATCATTATGTTTACAAGCATACTATTGTTTATGACTTAAACAATAATGCCAAATGCAAAGAATATTTTGCATTCTTAAAAACTAGTTGAAGTTATTACCTTGTGCCACATACTTGATAAACTTAGCAATTTAAATTTTATGTCAAATATTTAAAATAAATAGCTGTAATTTTCATTTTTAAATAATTCACAAAAGTTTCAATAAACAACTTAATCTGAAACAGAAAGGAAGACAAAAAGCTATTTGAATGCTCTGACCTGGTAGATTGCTGAAAATAACTTTTTGATGAAACTACTTTGGCTTGACAACAAATCCCTTCTTCTTCTTTTTCATTTTCTTCTTAACAAAGCAGTCATTGTAGACAGTCTATAAAAGTATAATGTCATTAGT
This sequence comes from Capra hircus, assembly GCF_001704415.2. Lineage (NCBI taxonomy): Eukaryota > Metazoa > Chordata > Mammalia > Artiodactyla > Bovidae > Capra > Capra hircus. The sequence goes on along the minus strand of NC_030809.1, from coordinate 35,318,846 downwards.
TTTCAACATACAGATATATTTTACCTTTGAAGGAAAATAGCAAAAAAAAAATGTGTCATAAAAATCAAACACATTGCTTTTTTTTAAACTAAAAATAATTTGAGAAACACATTTGCCTACACTCAGGTCAGTATATCTGTTTGACTTCTTCCTTGTTTGTGCACCCCTTTATTAAAGATCTAATGCAAGGTGAAACATAAATTTTCTAATATCAATGAGAATCATTTCTGCCACTCTTTGCAAAGTATGTAAATTTCAAGGTTATTTTTTTTTTCTGCTTCATCCCTGACATGGAATAGATTAGTATTTCTCCACACAGAAAAGCACTAAAGTCAACACTAAGCTTACCAACGGTCAGCTTATATTTTTAGGCAATACCTTTCTAAGTCAGAAATAGTCTATTTTAACTAGAAATTTAGCTAGAAATCCATTTTAACTAGAAATCCATCATAATCACATATTGCTTCTCTCACATTTCTACCAAGAATAAAAATACAACCTAGCCAACTCATTTGCATTGTAATCTAATTTTGAAATTACTTTATCAGTGCAATAACACATTCAATAGAGCTTTTGTCTTATTGATGAAAAGGGAATCTACTTGGTTAGGGAGTACATAACATTTTTTAATTAAATTTGTGTTATTATTGTCCTAACACTCAAAGGGCCAGGTGACGGCAATGTTCCATGGAGGAAAATAATACTGCTATAATAACAGCAATAGTCATGAAAATTTAATAACATTTTCACTGAGACACGATGACATCATAATAAATATCATTATTTAGGCTGCTTGGATGAAAGAATTAAAGTGATCAATAAAATATTCACTAAATAAAAGATACTTCTAGAAATTGGGGATACAGAGATGGGCTAAATAGGACTCATTCCTACCACCTGGTTGAAGAGACAGATCTTATATGAAAGTGAAAGTGTTAGTCTCTCAGTCATGCCCAACTCTTTGCAGCCCCATGGACTGCAGCTCACCAGGCTCCTCTGTCCGTGGGATTTTCCAAGCAGGTATATTGGCGTGGTTTTTGATTTCCTTCTCCAAGGGATTTTCTGACCCAGGGATTGAACCTGGGTCTCCTGCATTTCAGGCAGATTCTTTACTGACTGAGCTACCAGGGAAGCCCCAGATCTTACATATACAAACATAAATAACAGCAAGGTGGTCAGTGATGAGATGTTTGTGAGTCACATCATTGGGCAACTATTTGAAAAGGCCTTTGGTGGTTCAGATGGTAGAAAAATCCACCTGTAATTCAGGAGACCTGCATTCAATCCCTGGGTCGGGAAGATCCCACAGAGAAGGTAATAGCAACCCACTCCAGTATTTCTGCCTGGGAAATCCTATGGACAGAGGAGCGTGGCAGGCTACAGTCCATGGCGTCGCAAAGAGTCAGACACTACTGAGCAACTATTACTTACTTCCTTGAAAAGAGAGTGGGCAGAGATTCTAAGCAGGAAAGGCTGCAGCTAATGGAAATATATATTAAGATCCTGACACGTGGACTGGAAAAATGATGCAGACTATTCAAATAGGAGGTCTACGTGAGCTTATGCCAGGAAGGTGGCCTCTGCCAGCCTATTGAGTGATTCAAATGTCCAACCAAGGAGAGGGGAATGTGTTGTCTAAGAATTTGAATATGCTGCTGCTGCTAAGTCGCTTCAGTGATGTCCGACTCTGTGCAACCCAATAGACGGCAGCCCACCAGGTTCCCCCGTCCCTGGGATTCTCCAGGCAAGAACACTGGAGTGAGTTGCCATTTCCTTCTCCAATGCATGAAAGTGAAAAGTGAAATTAAAACCACTCAGTTGTGTCCAACTCTTAGCGACCCCATGGACTGCAGCCTACCAGGCTCCTCCGTCCATGGGATTTTCCCGGCAAGAGTACTAGAGTGGGTTGCCAGTGCTTCTCTGATTTGAATATGACTATAGGACAATTTCAGTTGGAATTTAAAGGGGCTGAAGGAGGCCAATGTCATTTTTCTAGGAAGGATCTGTAGGATTCAGTGACTGAAGGAAATGATAATGGAATAGAGGGTCAAGGATAACGTCAAGGTTTTAAGTATGAGTAACAAGGAAAATTGGAGAAGGCAATGGAACCCCACTCCAGTACTCTTGCCTGGAAAATCCCATGGGCGGAGGAGCCTGGTAGGCTGCAGTCCATGGGGTCAGAAGAGTTGGGCACGACTGGGCAACTTCACTTTAACTTTTCACTTTTCACTTTCATGCATTGGAGAAGGAAATGGCAACCCACTCCAGTGTTCTTGCCTGGAGAATCCCAGGGATGGGGGAGCCTGGTGGGCTGCCGTCTATAGGGTCGCACAGAGTGGGACATGACTGAAGTGACTTAGCAGCAGCAGCAGCAGCAGCAGCAACAACAAGGAAAATAAAGACATTATTTTTCTGTTTAAAAAAAAAAAAAACAAAAAATCTTAAGAGTATTTCCCTTAACGTACAGTTAGGAGAATTTTCAACAGAAAACTTACATGAAATTCACAATGAAAAAAAAAATTACTCTAGTTACATCAGTGTATGAAAACAACCACAACTTTAATTTATAAATGCTGACAATAACAGCGGTATAGTGACAGTGTGTATGAATTGTGTTTCTGAATGTGCATTTACTTATCTTTCTTGCATTTAAGTTTAAAATTTCTACATGTAATGTTAAATATATGAATTTACACTGCATTTTATATAATGTATAAGAGCAGTTATAAGAATTCTATGCATTTCTGAGAGTTTAGCTAATCATAGAATTTAAACTACTTTTGAGCACTTAATTAAAGGTTTAAAAGTTTTAAAAAGAATGAAGATGACTGAACCATAATTAAAAATCCTAAGAAACCTAGAAGGAATGCTTATTAAACATTAAAAGAGGAATAAAATAACTCTAAGACTATGATCAAGAAGAACAGAGAATAGTGAAGAAAGGAAGAAAAAATAGAGATTTAAAGAGTGAAATGCCTTCAGTTCAGTTCAGTTCAGTTCAGTCATTCAGTCGTGCCTGACTCTTTGCGACCCCATGAATTGCAGCATGCCAGGCCTCCCTGTCCATCACCAACTCCCAGAGTTCACGCAAACTCACGTCCATCAAGTCGGTGATGCCATCCAACCATCTCATCCTCTGTCGTCCCCTTCTCCTCCTGCCGCTCCCAGCATCAGAGTCTTTTCCAGTGAGTCAACTGTTCACATCAGGTGGCCAAAGTACTGGAATTTCAGCTTTAGCATCATTCCTTCCAAAGAACACCCAGGGCTGGTTTCCTTTAGAATGGACTGGTTAGATCTCCTTGCAGTCCAAGGGACTCTCAAGAGTCTTCTCCAACACCACAATTCAAAAGCATCAATTCTTCAGCACTCAGCTTTCTTCACAGTCCAACACTCACATCCATATATGACTGCTGGAAAAACCGTAGCCTTGACTAGACGGACCTTTGTTGGCAAAGTAATGTCTCTGCTTTTGAATATGCTATCTAGGTTGGCCATAACTTTCCTTCAAAGGAGTAAGTGTCTTTTAATTTCATGGCTGCAATCACCATCTGCAGTGAAATGCCTTAAGATCAATCAAATAGCAATACCAGATGTGAAGAGTCATCAAGCTCAAACAAATGTGGAAGCACAGAGCTCATGAAGTGTGTTAAACCCAGAAGTGCAAGATAGGGTATAGGGGACAGAGTTAGCATCAAATAAAAGCAATCAGATTTAAATAATAATGCCAACCCACTCCAGTATTCTTGCCTGGGAAATCCTATGGACAGAAGAACTTGGCAGGCTACCATCCATGGACTGGAACACAACTGAGCGACTAAGCATGCATCAATAAGGCATTCCACAGAATAACATATATTACCCCAAGTGTAACATATATTACACCTATTAAGCTTTAGCTGGCCATCCAATATAAATAAAGATAAAACGACTTTTATTTGGATATAGTTTAAAAAACTACACAAGAGAAACTACTAAAAGGAAAATGAGTTTCATTTAAAATATGGTTAAAGCATGTCATATTCTTTGTCTTGTAAAGAACAAGTCTTCTACCATTACAAAGTCTGCACTGAATTTTCTCAGAGCCAGAATTTATCCTAGAATTAGGCACAACATAACCTGAGAGTCTCTGCATACTGCTTCAGTACAGAAATAAATGCCCTGCATTGTTCTCAAAATTCCAAGAGTAAATAATAAATCTACATAATACCATGAAATAACTTAGGCCCTTAATGGTTGTCAATGTGAGTAAAATATATGCAAGATACATAGACACCACGTATCTAGAAGACACAATAAATGACCTCAAAATTAGGTGAGTCTGGCTTTTTGAGCATTATTTTACTGTGCCTTGCTCTTATCACAAATTGCTTAATAAAGTGTCTAGTATGAAGAAGACATCCAGTAAATGTTATAAATTATTGTATATGTGACTCCGAGATTTACAGAAACAGTGACAAATGGTTGTAATCATAGAAACTAAAAAAAAAAAACAAAAAACAAAAAAACAAAACACAAAATTACTCTTGTATATGTAGAGCAGATTTTCCTGAAAGTGAAAAGTATTGGTCACTCCGTCATGTTTGACTCTTTGCAACCCCATAGACTGTAGCCCTCCAGGTTTCCCTGTTCATGGAATTTTGCAAGGAAGAATACTAGAATGGATAACCATTCCCTTCTCCAGGGGATCTTCCTGACCCAAGGATGGAATCCAGGGTCTCCTGCATTGCAGACAGACTGTTTACTGTCTGAGCCACCATGGAAGCTCAGATTTTCCTAAAGGGACTGACAATTTGTGAAGCCCTTGTAGGGTCAAGTTCAGTTCAGTTCAGTTCAGTTCAGTCACTCAGTCGTGTCCAACTCTTTGTGTCCCCATGGACTGCAGCACGCCAGGCCTCCCTGTCATGTCACCAACCCCCGGAGTTTACCCAAACCCATGTCCATTGAGTCGGTGATGCCATCCAACCGTCTCATCCTCTGTCCTCTCCTTCTCCTCCTGCCTTCAATTTTTCCCAGCATCAGGGTCTTTTCCAGTGAGTCAATTTTTCACATCAGGTAGCCAAAGTATTGGAGTTTCAGCTCCAGCATCAGTCCTTCCAATGAACACTCAGGACTGATCTCCTTTAGGATGGACTGATTGGATCTCCTTGCAGTCCAAGGGACTCTCAAGAGTCTTCTCCAACACCACAGTTCAAAAGCATCAATTTTTTGGTGCTCAGCTTTCTTTATAATCCAACCCTCACATCCATACATGACTACTGGAGAAACTGTAGCTTGACTAGATGGACCTTTGTTGGCAAAATAATGTCTCCAGTTTTTAATATGCTGTCTAGGTTGGTCATAACTTTCCTTCCAAGGAGGAAACGTCTTTTGATTTCATTGCTGCAGTCATCACCTGCAGTGATTTTGGAGCTCCCAAAAAAGTCTGTCACTGTTTCCCCATCTATTTGCTATGAAGTGATGGGATTGGATGCCATGATCTTAATTTTCTGAATGTTGAGCTTTAAAGGAAAATTAAAACTTTGTCCCCATTTCTATTTTCTGATATATCTGAATTTATAAAGGTATTATAAGTCAGCTTCATAATTTTATTTTAATTCACACACCTTTAGGACAGCTAATTTTTCTTTTTGCCAATTATTCTTGAGTTGTTTTAAGAGTCTATGAGTCAAAGCTAGCTATTACTTAACTTTTTTTCCCTCAAACCTCAGGCTTCTGGAGAGCTAGCTCTCCTAACACATGGAATTGAAACTCAATCTCAGCCATCTTCTTTTTTGTTTCTGAGCTTCTTAAACATGATGGACAAAATCATCTTTTATGTATTTTGCATTGAGCATGTGCTTAGTTGCTCAGCCGTGTTCAACTCTTTAAGATTCCATGGGCTGTAACTCACCAGGCTTCTCTGTCCATGGGATTTTCCAGGCAAGTATACTGGAGTGGGTTGCCATTTCCTCCTTCAAGGGATTCTTCCCAACCCAGGGATCGAACTCGGCTCTCCTGAGACTCCTGCATTGGCAGGTGGATTCTTTACCACTGTGCCTGCCACCTGGTAAGCCCATATTTTGCATTATTGTATATTTATTTAGCTTTTTACTAGAAAGATCATGCTTTAATTTTAGAGAAGAAAAGGAAGTGCTGATGGCCCTTCAAAGCCCTAGAAAATTGAAAGTATTTCTAGAGGTACGTATATGTGTGTGTGTAACAGCAAGAGGTAGACATCATTCTAGTTCACAATACACCATACACAGTATGCTGCTGCTAAGTCACTTCAGTCGTGTCCGACTCTGCGTGACCCCATAGACGGCAGCCCACCAGGCTCCCCCGTCCCTGGGATTCTCCAGGCAAGAACACTGGAGTGGGTTGCCATTTCCTTCTCCAATGCATGAAAGTGAAAAGTGAAAAGGAAGTCATTCAGTCGTATCCGGTTCTTAGCGACCCCATAGACTGCAGCCTACCAGGCTCCTCCGTCCATGGGATTTTCCAGGCAAGAGTACTGGAGTGGGGTGCCATCGCCTTCTCCGATACACAGTATAGACATATTTATAAAAGCAGAAAATTAGCCATGAGGAATGCCAGACATCCCACAGTATGTCAGTGTTACATATTTAAATACACTTTATTGATCAGATCAACAGAAGGTAATTTTAAATTATATATTTTGATCTCTCTCGGGCTATAATCAGGAGTTCCATGTGAAAAGGAAAACACAGCCAAGGTGTAAGGGCTGCAACAACTACTCTGTAACCAGCATATGGTAGCTATTCCTGATCTGTAATTGTTTAAGCACTTGTATAAGCCCTATTTTCAATTTATTTTAAGCATTGTTAATGCATAAAGATTTATGCAAGTATTTTATTGGAAGTTTCTCATATGGAAGTGTAACAGAATTAGACTTATAACAATTGCCTTCTTCAATGACAGTTCTGGCAACCATCACAAGAAAAGGAAAGCCTAAATGTTAACTGAGGAAAAAAAAAAAAGGGAGTACTATTAATAGCTTCATTGATTAATGTATCTACTGACATCCCCAAAATATACAGTCAAGAAACTATTGGTTTAAATTAGCTACTTTTTTGTTTTTTAAAGTGTTATTTACCAGAAAAGCCCTATGACCTAAAAATTTTATTCTAAATTTTCATGCCCTCAAATTCTAAAATCAACCATAAAAAAATCATGCATATCTTTCCTTTGCAAATGCTCAATTAGTAGTATACAGGCAAAAAAATGTAATGTAAATAAATTATATGTCAATATTGTGAGATTTGAATCAGAAATATAGTTAGGGTGCGTGCATGTGTACATGCTAAGTTGCTTCATTCGTGTCCAACTCTTTGTGACTCTGTCCCTGAGATTCTTCAGGTAAGAATACTAAAGTAGGTTGCCATTCCCTCCTCCAAAACCAGGGATCGAACCCGAATCTCCTGCATTAGCAGGCAGGTTCTTTACCACTAGCACCATCTGAGAAGCCCAGTTAGGGTGCATTTTCATTCTTTTACCACATGAAATATTTTTGATATTTCACATATGAACCTGGCCAGCAAAAACAGGTGAATATAGCAGAACCCATCAGGTAAATAAGAGTGCTTATAGAATTTACCAAATTAAATGATGATTTTCTTAGATGCATGCAGAATAATTAAGGCTAATTAAAGCCACTACAAGAAAGGCTATGTATTATATGTATCAACTGTTTACACAGCAGAATTTGTGGATGTTTCTTGTTTATACTTTATAAAAATCAGCCTGGACTTTCTACAATATCATTTTAAATTAATGAGGGTAATTTATGTGATGGAATTACAGTTACTGCTCTTTGATATAAGAATGACATATTATATTAATAATTACTGCTGTTGTTCAATCACTAAATTGTGTTCAACTCTTTCCAACTCCATGGGGCATTTAAACATCTTATAAAAATTCATTTTATATGATAGTTAGCAGTAAATACAGTATCTGTAGGTCTTCCTCACGAAAAATAAACAAATAAACTTTTGAGGTATTTTTAGTGATATAGATTGGAAACAATGCATATTTTAAATTAAATTTAGAGTGTGGCATAATCAAGAGTAACTCAGATCAAAATTTTCTGTAATGTTGGCCTTTGAAATAACATGCAATCCCTTTTTATCTCAAAGGTCTTTATTTTTTTCTTTCATTTCCAAACTAGGGAAAGCTTTTCCTTCTTCCTCCCCACCCCCAGCATCTAACATGGAAGATCTGGTCTTGCCAAGGATAAAACAATTTTTTTCTAAGAAAGGGCAGCACTGTCCCCTAGTGGACATATGATATATTCAATACAAAAAATAGTTTCACAAAAGGGAGAAATACCAAGTTTTAAATAAAACAATTCAATAGCAGGAGTTTTACTGTACTGATAGGCCAGTTTTAGAATTGTGCCTAGATGCCATCCACTTTTCAAGCAGAAATGGTCTGCTACTGATATCATGATTGGTAATCAACCATGGTTGGTTAGAGAAAATGAAATCAAAAGGTCAATGAAGTTGTTTCAACTTCAGTACAGATGTAGAATATATGTTGCCATTGCCATTGCTGTGAGTACCAGAAATGTCAGTCACTTCATGACCCACTGCTTGGTGATAATCATTTAAATATGAGCTCAAATATCCAATCCCACACCCATTACTGGATCATGTATCCTTTTAATATGTTCTTAGAGCGTTACTCCTTTTCCTTCATAGCGCTAAAGCCTTTGACTGTGTGGATCACAACAAACTGCGGAAAATTTTAGAGATGGGAATACTAGACTACCGCACCTGCTTCCTGAGAAACCTGTAGGCAGGTCAAGAAGCAACAGAACCAGACATGGAACAATGGACTGGTTCCAGATTGGGAAAAGAACATGTTAAGGCTGTACATTATCACCCTGCTTATGTAACTTACAGGCAGAGTACATCAGGTGAAAAGCTGTGCTGGGTGAAGCACAATTTGGAGTCAAGATTGCTGGGAGAAATAATAACTTCAGATATGCAGATGACACCACGTAACAATAACCAAATAGAAAACAACAACATAGCTGAATACAGAAAGCAGCAGTGATGTAAAGTATTCCAGACATGTTCTTTTTGAGCTATCATTCTTCTTGGTTCAATTGGGCTACATTCTTTGTAATGATTGGAAGTGCTTATTATGTGATTTTCCTTGTTTTTCCCACATTTGTCTCTGCCTTCACAACTCAGTAGCTTTGCCCATTCCTTACACCTCTTCCATCAAGATACAACCCTCCCCATCCTAATTTTTAAAATAAAATCCTATATTTAAAGTGGTGTATATTTATTAGGAATTCAATGTCATTTAAACCAAAATTTTATAGGATTGTTTTTGTTTTCGTTAGACTGGTCACTAAATTGCATAGGTTTTGAGTTGCCTGTTTCAACCCCATATTTTATTCCTACCTGCGCTATTATTCTTTGTGTATTTTTTAATATGAGTATTTTTCAGGAATGCACTTATCCTATGTAGTAGATGACGGTAAACAGAATATTGGGTCCCCAAAGATGTCCATGCCCTAAACCTTAGAATTTATAAGTGTTGTTTTACATGACAAAAGAGAATTAAGGTTGCAGATATAATAAAGATTACTAATCAACTGACTTTGAGATGGGGAGATTATTCTAAATTATCTGAGTGAGTCCAATCTAATCATTGAGTCTTTGAAAGTACAAGAAGGGTCAGGAAGAAAATAACTCAATCTGCCATTCTTGGCTTTATAGATGGAGGAAGGGGGCAATGAACCAAAAAATGTAGTCGACTTTTAGAAACTGACAAAGGCAAGAAGAAAGTTCTATCTTAGGGCCTCTGGAAAGAAATGAAACCCTACCAAAGCTTGATTTTTGCTGAGAGAGACACGTGTCAGATTTCTGACTTACAGAACTGAAAGACAATACATTTGCATTAACACCACATTTGCGGTAATTAGCTACAGCAACAATAGACAACAAATACATAGGTACATGTTCAAATTGCTGCTTTTATTGCTATTTTAAATGTGTGTGCAGTGTTTTCAGTCCTGTCCAATTCTTTGCGGCCCCATAAACTGTAGCCCATCAGGCTCCTCTGTTCACGGAATTTTCCAGGCAAGAATACTGGAATGGGTTACCATTTCCTAATCCATGGGATCTTCCTGATCCAGGGGTTGAACCTGCATCTCTTGTGTCTCCTGCACGGGCAGACAGATGCTTTACCACTAGCACTACCTCGGAAGCCCCACTATTCTTAATACAAAATATCTAATATTGTATACTTGCATCTGAGTAACATTACATTACAGTCGGTCTTATTAATTTAGTAAAAAATTTTAAAATCACCTTTATAGGTTTACTTTGATCAGGGGTTACAAATAACAGTTAAATTTAAATTGTTGTTAATTCAATATTAACACTCCTTCAGAGTAATAAGGACAATTCTAGGTGAAATAATCTTATGTTTCCATTTATAAAATGCACACACACACTTGAAGATAAACCACAGCACCTCTACTAGAAAAAAATCAACAACAAGCTTATCATCTTAGTTAACATTATCAGTTCATACCCTTACATCTGTACAAGGGGCCCTATAAACTGCCAGAATTTCCACCTAAAGTTTCCTTCAGGCATCATCTAATGTGTGAAACTTCTCTCCATCAAAAACTTTTCTGTCCTTTATTCACTTTTCTCTAAACTCTGACAATGAATCAGTTGCTGTTATTGATTTAATAGGAGATGATATATTTCCCTTAAATTAAATAATTCAATATTAACTAGATATTTCATGGAATAATTACTTAGCCCTTGGCTTTAATTGATATGAATTTTAGTAGATAATATCAAGCAGGAAGGATTTTTCATCCTTCAAATTACATGTGTTCAACCTTAATTGTAATGCTGGGTCCCACGCTTCTAACAAACTCACTGTTTAACCCCAGCCTATTAGCAGCATTTATTTCTGTATCTAAAACATGATTATTAACGAGATTACTGTTTAACTTAATTGTTGTTAAAAGAAAGTACAGATCTTACAGTTTTGGGGGATGATTTAACTGAAAGACTTAAAGATATATTTATTTATAATCTTCGTAATTGTAGCTGTTGTACCTGTAAAATAAAAGACATAGAGGATACATAATATATGCAGCTGATGAAGTGAAGTGAAGTGAAGTTGCTCAGCTGTGTCCGACTCTTTGAGACCCCATGGACAGTAGCCTACCAGGCTCCGCCGTCCATGGGATTTTCCAGGCAAGAATACTGGAGTGGCCTGCCATTTCCTTCTCTAGGGGATCTTCCCAACCCAGGGATCGAACCTGTGTCTCCTGCATTGCAGACAGACATTTTACCATCTGAACCACCAGGGAAACCCCACAGTTGATGAGGTGCCCCATAAAAGACTTACTTGGTTTAGCAACAGAAAGCAAAAGCGAAAGTGAAGTTGTTCAGTCGTGTCCGACTCTTTGCGACCCCGTGGACTGTCAAAGATAGAATCAAGATGAAACTGAGAAGGAAGCAATGTTATGCTTACTATAATAAAAATTCTAAAGCATATTAATGCTGAAAGTGACATTGGTTTCCTTTGTTGGTGTTGTTTAGTCACTCAGTTGTGTCACTGGATCTTTGAGACCCCCATGAATTATAGGCCACCACTTTCCTCTGTTCATGTGATTCACAGGCAAGAATACTGCAGTGGGTTGCCATTTCCTTCTCCAGGGAATCTTCCTGACCCAGGGTTCAAACCTGCTTCTCCTGCATTGGCAGGAGGATATTTTACCATTGAGCCACCAGGAAAGCACACTATTGCACCACTTTAATTTGGATCAGGTAGAAAATATTCCTAATATTTCTCCAAATTTGTATTTATGCTTCTTTCATCAGTTCAGTTCAGTCGCTCAGCTGTGTCCAACTCTTTGTGACCCCATGGACTGCAGCACACCAGGCTTCCCTGTCCATCACCATCTCCTGGAGCTTTCTCAAACTCATCTCCATTGAGTCAGTGATGCCATCCAACCATCTCATCCTCTGTCATCCCCTTCTCCTCCCGCCTTCAATCTTTCCCAGCATCAGGATCTTTTCCAATGAGTCAGTTCTTTGCATCAGGTGGCCAAATTATTGGAGTTTCAGCTCCAGCATCAGTCCTTCCAATGAATATTCTGGACTGATTTTCCTTTAGGATGGATTGGTCGGATCTCCTTACAGTTTCTTTCATAGAAAACCATTGATACTGGACAACAACAACAAAAAGAATGTGATAATCCTTGGGGATTCTTTTTGTCAAAATAAAATCCCTTCATAAATACCTGATAGAAAGGACTTCAGAATCTTGTCACAAGGTTCAATCCGGAGGATGTGACATAGGTTGTTGAACTGGATTCAGAAATGGCCTCTAGGAAGTCTCAAGATGTTATTTTTTTTATTGAAAGATATATGCCAATGAAAGAAAACATTAATACTGAGAATGTCGAAGACTCTAATAATTTTCCCTAACCCACACCCAAATAATCATCGTGAACAAGTGATGCTTAATGCTAGAGAATGGTGAAGACACCTATAAACATTACTGAAAACTGTAAAGTCCCTCTTGGACTTCCCTGGTGGCTCAGACGGTAAAGCGTCTGTCTGCAATGCAGGAGACCTGGGTTTGATCCTTGGGTCGGGAAGATCCCCTGGAGGAGGAAATGGCAATCCACTCCAGTACTATTGCCTGGAAAACCTCATGGACAGAGGAGCCTGGTAGGCTACAGTCCACGGGGCGGCAAAGAGTCAGACACGACTGAGCAACTCCACTTCACTTCACTTAGGCTAGTATTGCATACAGGCAGCAGAGTGTAGGGATGAAGAGTAGAGCACCTGGTGCCCAGCTATCTAGGTTCAAATACCACCTCTAACATCTACCAGCTGGCTAACCTGTGGCTTATGATGACAATAAAAGAAATATATGAAGGTTAAATAAATAAAAATTAAAATTAATAAAGCATTTACAATAAAGTGTATCACATAAAGGGGTTTCCCAGGTGGCTCAGTGGGAAAAGAATCCACCTGCCAATGCAGGAGATACAAGAGACTCAGGTTCCATCCCTGGATCAGGAAGATCCCTTGGAGGAGGAAACGGCAACCCACTCCAGTATTCTTGCCTGGGATATCCCATGGACAGAGGAGCCTGGCAGGCTAGATTCCATAGGGTTACAATGTGTCAGACATGACTAAGCAACTAAGCATACACACACATATCACATAATAAGTGTGCAATGAAATTAGTTCATCTTCACTTTCCAACTGTCTTTCCAAGGCTTGTGAAGAAATAGATAGCTTTTATATGATCAGGGATTAGCTCAATTTTGTTATCCTTACTGTCCTTTTAACAAACAACTACTTAATGTAGGAGGTGGTCTGTTCACGCTAGTTGCCGCTGGGGATTAGTTGATAAATATGATAAGATATGACATAATGTGACATAATTTATAAGGAAAAGAACATAAAACTCTAAAGAAGGAGTTCTTATTACTTGTACTCCATTGCTTCTTCAAATATATCTGTTTTGCCAATTAGATTATTCACTGAATACATTGTAGTCAATGCTTTGAGGTATGAAGGTAAAATAATTGGCCATATCCATCTTGCCATTTTTGTGTGACTGTAGTTTTATAAATAAGTATTCTATCACCCAAGAATGAAAAACTCAACAAATTCAATTTCGCAGCAAGAAAGTATGTTTTTAACATTAGATGCCCTTTTTAAATTAAGTACATTTCGGTCTGCTTTTTAAAATTACTAGCTGAGAAAGTCAGAAAGCAAAAGAGAAAAATTATATTTGATGTAGAATAGGTTTATTTATTCTTGTATAGCTAAAACCAAGTTAGGAGTACTCAGTATATATATATTTGCAATTCTCTTGATTCTCATCAGTCTAATTGCATTGTAATCATTGGCCTAGTCTATATGAGTAATTTGGGAGTAGAGGTTGGCGCACAACTTGGTGAGGAGGGCAGAACAGATGCCAGTATGGATTCGTGAGATGAGCTGTGAAGTTAATTGCATTCATGTTGTTTAACAATGTTTATACCCAGAATTATTATACACAATCCTGGCTATTTGTTATTCATAAAAGCCATTAACTCCTGCCAATCTTAAATCATAGAATACCTACTCATTCAATTTTTAAAAACTAATAGAGCAGCTAATGTTTTTTCATCTGTTTTATAGCCATTTGATTTGCATTCATTCAGTTCAGTTCAGTTCAGTCACTCAGTTGTGTCCTATACTTTGTCACCCCATGAATCGCAGCACACAAGGCCTCCTTGTCCATCACCAACTCCCAGAGTTTACTCAGATTCATGTCCATCGAGTCGATGATGCCATCCAGCCATCTCATCCTCTGTTGTCTGCTTCTCCTCCTGCCTCCAATCCCTCCAAGCATCAGGGTCTTTTCCAATAAGTCAGCTCTTCACATGAGGTGGCCAAAGTACTGGAGTTTCAGCTTTAGCATCATTCCTTCCAAGGAACACCCAGGACTGATCTCCTTTAGAATGGACTGTTTGGGTCTCCTTGCAGTCGAAGGGACTCTCAAGAGTCATCTCCAACACCACATTTCAAAAGCATCAATTCTTCCAGGCTCAGCTTTCTTCACAGTCCAACCCTCACATCCACGCATGACCACTGGAAAAACCATAGCCTTGACTAGATGGACTTTGTTGGCAAAGTAATGTCTCTACTTTTCAATATGCTATCTAGGTTGGTCATAACTTTTCTTCCAAGGAGCAAGAGTCTTTAATTTCATGACTGCAGTTACCATCTACAGTGATTTTGGAGACCAAAAAAATTAAGTGTGACACTGTTTTCACTGTTTCCCCATCTATTTGCCATGAAGTGATGGGACCAGATGCCATGATCTCAGTTTTCTGAATGTTGAGCTTTAAGCCAACTTTTTCACTCTCTTCTTTCACTTTCATCAAGAGGCTCTTTAGTTCCTCTTCACTTTCTGCCATAAGGGTGGTGTCAGCTGCATATCTGAGGTTATTGATATTTCTCCCAGCAATCTTGATTTCAGCTTGTGTTTCTTCCAGTCCAGGGTTTCTCATGAAGTACTCTGCATATAAATTAAATAAGCAGGGTGACAATATACAGCCTTGATGTACTCCTTTTCCTATTTGGAACCAATCTATTGTTCCATGTCCAGTTCTAAGTGTAGCTTCCTGACCTGCATATGGGTTTCTCAAGAGGCAGGTCAGGTGGTCTGGTATTCCCATCTCTTTCAGAATTTTCCCCAGTTTATTGTGATCCACACAGTCAAAGGCTTTGGCATAGTCAATAAAGCAGAAATAGATGTTTTTTCTGGAATTTTCTTGCTTTTTAAATGATCCAGCGGATGTTGGCAGTTTGATCTCTGGTTCCTCTGCCTTTTCTAAAACCTGCTTGAACATCTGGAAGTTCATGTTCACATATTGCTGAACCCTGGCTTGGAAAATTTTGAGCATTACTTTACTAGCGTGTGAGATGAGTGCAATTGTGTGGTAGTTTGAGCATTCTTTGGCATTGCCTTTCTTTGGGATTAGTCAGGATTCTTTCTTGGTTTTGCTAGGTCTTGTTTAAAAGTAGAAATAGCCAATCCAATCCTATTTTCATAAAAATCCTAAAAGAAATCCAGCTCCTAGAAGAATAAAATCTCATGATGCAAAAGGGAGCATAGTAAAGTAGTGAAGTCACTCAGTCGTGTCCGACTCTTTGCGATCCCATGGACTATAGTCTACCAGGCTTCTCTATCCATGGGATTTTCCAGGCAAGAGTACTGGAATGGGTTGCCATTTCCTTCTCCAGGGGATCCTCCTGACCCAGGGATCGAACCCAGGTCTCCTGCATCGCAGGCAGATGCTTTATCCTCTGAGCCAGCAGGGAAACCCCAAAAGGGAGCATATTAACTGCAAATGACATATTAAATTATAATTGAGACTAAAAGCTAGTTACTCAGTCTTGTCCAACTCTTTGGAACCCCTTGGACTGTGGGATGCCAGGCTCCTCTGTCCAAAGAACTCTCCAGGCAAGAATCCTGAAGTGGGTAGTCATTCTGTTTTCCAGGGCATCTTCCCAACTGAAGGATCAAACTTGGGTTTCCTGCATTGAAGGCAGATTTTTTACTATCCAAGCCACCAGGGAAACCCAAATTGTATATACTTCAGATATAGTTTAACTTTTCTAAAAATAATATTCTTATATTTAAAATAAATACAGGCCTACAAATTGCTTATTTAGAATATCCCAGCTAAAATACCTAGGCCAAAAATGCTGGATTAGCTTGAAAAGCTGAAATACATTTTTTTCCCCTTAAACATAGTAATAAAAATGGCATAGCAAAAAAAAAAAAAAAGCTTTGACTAAACTGTAAAAAAACATAAATAAATTTACATGACATATTATAAAACATATTTCATTATATAAGATCTGTTAATCCCTTACACTCAGCTGTACAGTAAACTGTGTATATTATCTGTCATCATCTGGTCCTTGAGTATAATATATTAACTTATATGCAGAGTACATCATGAGAAACACTGGGCTGGATGAAGCAGAAGTTGGAGTCAAGATTGCTGGGAGAAATATCAATAACCTCAGATATGCAAATGACACCACCATTATGGCAGAAAGCAAAGAAGAACTAAAGAGCTTCTTGATGAAAGTGAAACAGGAGAGTGAAAAAGTTGGCTTAAAACTCAACATTCAGAAAACTAAGATCATGGCATCCAGTCCCATCACTTCATGGCAAATAGATGGGGAAACAGTGGAAACAGTGACAGATTTTATTTTCCTGGGCTCCAAAATCACTGCAGATGGTAACTGCAGCCATGAAATTAAAAGACTCTTGCTCCTTGGAAGAAAAGTTATGACCAACTAGACAGCGTGTTAAGAAGCAGAGACATTACTTTGCCAACAAAGGTTTGTCTACTCAAGGCTATGGTTTTTCCAGTAGTTATACACTGATGTGAAAGTTGGGCTATAAAGAAAGCTGAGCACCAAAGAATTGATGCTTTTGAACTGTGGTATTGGAGAAGACTCTTGAGAGTCTCTTGGACTGCAAGGAGATCCAACCAGTCCAACCTGAAAGAAATCAGTCCTGAATATTCATTGGAAGGATTGATGCTGGAGGTGAAACTCCAATACTTTGGCCACTTGATGCAAAGAACTGACCCATTTGAAAAGACCCTGATGCTGGGAAAGATTGAAGGCGGGAGGAGAAGGGGATGACAGAGGATGAGATGGTTGGATGGTATCACTGACTCAATGGACGTGAGTCTGAGTAAATTTCAGGGGTTGGCAATGGAAAGGGAGGCCTGGCTGCTCCAGGCCATGGGATTGAAAAGAGTCGGACATGACTGAGTGACTGAACTGAAATGAACTGATAATGTTTATATATTTAAATTTATTTTACAATGTAGTCTGCATGGTACAATGAAAAACCTGTTATGTTTAGAAGTAAATGAACACATATATATACTAACAAATAACAAGAAAATGCATAATATGTAGAACACATCTGAATAAGTTCTAAAGATATATTTTAGTACTTTACAAAATTATTTTTAAGTGACATTTGTGGAAATTTCTAATAATGTTTTCACTCTCACCAAGATTTTGTATACCAAGTTTCAGTCAAGGAGAAAACTTTTATAACTAAGTTATAATCTCCAAAAGATAGAAATTTAACCTGAAAACGGCAAGAAACTCCTTAGCGACATCATAAATAGAAATCTATAAAAACCTGATGGCTGTATATGAATTAGAGTTGAGTGCACTATGTAATTATCTCAAACAGTCCTGCTGCTTTCTGAGTATCCATCAAGACAACTGCTCAGAAAAACTAAGCACAGCTAAATACTCAAGAATTCAGATGTACAAAACTGTGCATTTCCTGCCTTGTGATCCAACCAATTTAGTATGTGTATTTTGGGTTCTGATTTTTTCTTTCGAAAGATGAGCTGTCTTTTTGAAATTATTTAATATCTCCCAACATAGTGTAAAATAAGCAAACATTTGAAAGACAGATGAAAAAAAATTATCTCAGGTGGCCACCAATATTCAGGGAAAAAGTTCTTTGAAAAATTCAATTGACAAGTTCATATTGCTGTAGATGAAATAAAATTATTTAAATTGGAGAATATACAGTTTAGAAAAGAAAGACTACAGGATCATTTGCTTGGCTTAGAAATCATTATTTCTTGTGTTCTTTATATGTACGTTCTCTCTATCCCACTGGGTTGCAAGATCCTGTAAAATGAAACCACCTTATGCACAGCTCTATCTATTCAACCAATAACTACTGGTTATAACAGCCTGCTAGCCACTCTGTGAATTTTTCATCTGTTACTCATGGACAACTTCTATCTGTATTTCTGTGCTTTTGTAATATTTTTCTAAAAATTTTATCTT
Organism: Capra hircus; assembly: GCF_001704415.2. Taxonomy (NCBI): domain Eukaryota; kingdom Metazoa; phylum Chordata; class Mammalia; order Artiodactyla; family Bovidae; genus Capra; species Capra hircus. The sequence goes on along the minus strand of NC_030809.1, from coordinate 35,300,442 downwards.
TATTTTATTTGTTTCCCTGAGAAGTTCGTTTAAGGTTCAATTCTCATTTATATGTATCCCTTCTAATTTAGATTTAATTATGATAAGAAAATACTGATTTGTTCCCAACTTGGCATTTACAGACCCCAAATATGATTTCCTTTGCTTTTCCTTATTTGTGTTTCATATCTTGGGTTCATTGAGATTTCAGAAGTAGCAGTAACAAGAGAGTAAAAAACTGAATCTGGTATTCTAAATGCAGATTTTTTTTTAAGATTAAGGGACAATGCTATTCCATTTTTGATGGATTGAAATTTTATTTCTGAAAAAACTGCTAGACAATATCCATTTAACTCTGTAAGTAAATCTCGATAGCTCAAAAAGCAACCTGATTCATTTTGTAACTTAGAACTAAATATATATCTTTTTGTACACTCAATCTTCAAATTGAAAGGGGCAAGATATTTTTTAAAGTTTGTACAGAAAATAGGTTGTACAGTAAATAGTGAAGCAATTCTTACCTGGGTCACTGTCACAGAAAGTTCTACATGAAGAGCAAAGAGAAGTCTTCAGTAGTGATTGCTATTTGACCTATAAGCCACAATTTTTCAACAGTCTACATGACATGTGTATAAAAATATTGTCCATCAGTACATCACTAGTGGCATGATAATCCATTGTGTCGATTAAACAATCCTTGACATTTTTCAGTTATTGACATTATGATTGAGAAAAAGGCAACTGAAAGACGATTCATGTTTAGAGAATAATTCATCAGTGAAGTCCTCCACCCTCACACTTAATATGAAAGGATGGAAATGATCTTTTAATTCCTTGTCGATCTTTGAAACCCTGCAGTGTTGTCACTGAGCAATACTTCTGTGCTCTGTAGTCCTACTTCTCTGCCCTGTGATCTACTTTTATTGAGTGCTCCTGATGACTGAGGCTTACACATGGAAATCTAGTGGGAATGAGTAATAACTATGAAACAATTAGTGAGTAAAAGGGCACATTGTTTAAATGGTAATTTTTGCATTTATGATATAATGAGCTAAATTTTTAAATGGATTGCTGCTCACTAAAGCGATATGTGCATGAATTTGAGTTTGTAAACATATCCTCAAGTAAAAAAAAAATAATTTTAAACTGTGTAGCTATTATGACTAAGAGATGGCCCTTAATAAACAACTGTTCCCAGCTACGACCCATTTAACACAGGCCTTTAAAAATTTAGGAAGTAAGGTGAAAAAGTATTTTTTTCTAAACTTGAGCCATTTAGATTTTTTGTTTCATCTTTAACTATAAGACAATAAGTATTAGAAATGGTGCTTCTAATTCCTGGTCACAGGCAGACATGTACCTATGTATCTTCTCCAATCAAAGTACTTGGGCTTGTTTTTGTTTGCTAATGAGAGTAGGACAGATCAAAGACACTTTAAGTCCTTAATGCTTGAATCCTACACCAAGTAAGCCACAAGAAAGATAATGTTACAGGGCTATTCAATTGGTTACCAAAAAGAAATGAATACTGTTTCTGCAACAGAAAGGTCAGTAGGCAGGGATCTTCAGAGCCCCAAATGAAAACCTGCCAGTTCCAAAAACTCTGGTTAGGCAAACCTTCTGTTCTTGTCTAGGTAGAAGCAAACGATCAGTTAGCTAGCCTACTGAGAATTTATGTGCAGTGATTTGGTAACCTATGAGTAGCCAACTCTTGCCTGGGTAGTAAACCAATCTCTAAAAGAAGCATAGCAAAGGAAATTTAAAAAATTTAAATCTTCTTTGGCAATCCATTGCAATCAAGCATTTTCCTTCCTTCTCTTAATTATTGGGAAGGCTATATAAAATTTAAAATCTGTTCTTTTTTTTCCTTAAGCTTGTAGTAAAGTAGGAAAAGGGCTTTCCAGGCGGCACAGTGGTAAAGAAATTGCCTGCCAGTGCAGGAGAGGCAAGGAACGCAGGTTCTATCCCTGGGTCAGGAAGATCCCTGGAGTAGAAAACGGCAGCCCACTCCAGTATTCTTGCCTGGAAAACGCTATAGACAGAGGAGCTTGGCGGGCTACAGTCCATAGGGTCACAGAGTTGAACAGGTCCGAGCACATACACACACACACAAAGTAAGAATAGAAGGAAATTGCCTTAATATGATTAATATTTGTTTATAGGAATAAACAGAATACTAATGTTTTATTAGTATTATGGTATTTAGTATTAGTATAATGGCACTAAAGGCATTCTCTCTAAGAATGGCAGATAGCATGTATAAGAAAAAGATAGCATGCATTGCCATAATATGCAGTATTATTTTGGAAATTCTTAACAATATGGCCAGAAAAGAATTAGATGTAACTCTTACAAAGAATGGCAAAAAACTGTTATTCCTTGCCATACATATACTTTTTAATTCCAAAATTACAAAAATCAACTGAAGAATTTTAAAAAGCAGTAAAAAATGTTTAGTTAAGATGTTCAGAATTAACCAGTCAAAAACAGGCATACACACACATAAGCATGTGTGTGGGTATACTTCTAACAGCAGTAAAAGCAAGTTAGACTAAGTATAAAAAATAAAGCTCCTATTCATGGTAGCAGTGAATAAGCACTAATGACGTCTGGGAATAGACAAGCAACATGAAAGAATCTAAATGAAGAAGCCTCTTAGGCTTTTTGGAATATGTCAAGAAGATGCAAATAAATTATTATAGTGAACATTACAAAGAGATTTATCCTAATATATTATACCATACTAAAATATTGTTATTACAGCAAAGTAGCAATAGTATAGGAATAGAAAAATATATCAGTGAAACATAGGAGAGTCAAGAATATACCCATATATGTATAAGCATCATTTTGAATCATTGTGAAAATACAAATTATTCAGAATATGGTGTTGTGAAATTAACTACTGATAAAAAAAGTCTTAAAGTCCTAGCTTTCAACATATGCAAAAATAAATTCCAGGAGGATTAAAAGCTGAAAAGTAATAAATCCTAAAAATTATAGAATAAAACATTAACCTAGAAAGTGGGCCAGAGAGACTCTTGCTGAAATTTATGTCAAAGAGTGTATTGCCTATGTTTTCCTCTAAGAGCTTTATAGTTTCTGTGGAAACTATGAACAAGATGAAAATAAAATTCATAATGGGAGAAAATAATTGTAAATGAAGTAACTGAGAGACGGTTAATCTCCAAAATATACAAGCAGCTCATACAGCTTAATATCACACAAACAACTCAATCAAAAAATGGGCAGAAGACCTAAACAGACATTTTTCAAAGAAGACATACAGACGGCCGATAAACACCTGAAAAGATGCTCAGCATCACTTATTTCTAGAGAAACGAAAATCAAAATCTCAATGAGGTATCACCTCACACCAGTCAGACTGGCTATCTTTAACAAAATCTACAAACAAATGCTGGAGAGGGTGTAGAGAAAAGGGAACCCTCTCACACTGTTGGTGGGAAAGGAAACTGATATAGCCACTATGGAGAACAGTAAGGTGATGCCTTAAAAAGCTAGGAATAAAACTACTATGTGACCCAACAATTCCATTACTGGGAATACACCCTGAGAAAACCATAATTGAAAAAGACACATGTACACCAATGTTCATATTTATAATAGCTAGGACATGTAAAAACTCTAGATGTCCTAGATGAATGGATAAAGAAGCTGTGGTATATATATATATATATGCAATGGAATGTTACTCAGCCATAAAAAAGAACACATTTGAGTTAGCTGCAGTGAGGTGGATGGACCTGGAGCCTGTTATACAGAGTGAAGTAAGTCAGAAAGAGAAAAACATATATCATATATTAACACATATATATGGAACCTAGAAAATGGTATTGATGAATCTACTTGAGAGAAGGAATGGAGATGAAAATATAGAGAATAAGCTTGTGGACACAGTAGGGAAAGGAGGGGGTGAGGTGAGTGGAGAAAGTAGCATCAACATATCTACACTATCATGTGTGAAATAAATAGCTAATAGAAAGTGGCTAAATAACACAGGGAGCCCAGCTGGCACTCTGTGATGACCTAGAGGGATGGGATGGAGGGAGGGGAAGGAAGCTCAGGAGGGAAGGGATATATGTATAATTATGACTGATTTGAGTTGTTGCACAACAGAAACCAACACAAAATTGTAAAGCACTCTTCCACCAATTAAAAACTAAATACAAATTTAAAAAATTACAGAATAAAACAGAGAATCTCATCTTAAGAATGAAAAACTTTCCTAATCATGCCAGCAAGGCCAGAACCTATAAAATAGAGGAAGGTCAGATTTGGAAAAATAGCCCTTCAAGACTTCTGTACAAATACGACCCCATATGCAAGGCCAAAAAGACAGTGTCAAAGTGGGAAAAATAGCATTATCTGTATACAACATTAAAAACCTTCAAATATTTCTCTTACAAATAAATAAGATCAATTTTGTTGAGTAGGATGCATGGGCAGTTTCATTTTCCATTTCACATAGTTTAAAATATTTTAATTTTTTGTAAATCAGAAAGAGAAAGAGAAATATCATATACTAATACATATATATGGAGTCTAGAAAGATGGTACCGAAGAACTTATTTGCAAGGCAGCAATGGAGAAACAGACGTAAAGAACAGACTTATGGACATGGGGAGAGGGGAGGGTGAGAGAGAGTAACATGGAAACTTACATTACCATGTGTAAAATAGATAGCTAATGGGAATTTGCTGTATGTCTCAGGGAATTGAAACCAGGGCTCTGTATCAACCTAGAGGGGTGGGATGGGAAGGGAGACAGGAGGGAAGTTCAAGAGGGAGGGGACATATGTATACCTATGGCTGATTCATGTTGATGTTTGACAGAAAGCAACAAAATGCTGTAAAGCAATTACCCTTCAATTAAAAAATAAATAGATTCAAACAATATTTTAATTTTTTAACATAAGTAAATACTTAAAGGCCTGAAGATTCTTGAAGGCTAGCTATTGAATAAAACTCATCACAGGATAGAAAATAGAGGACTGGGCTTTGAGACTTTGTAATGTCGACCTTGATCTTCCTTATCCAGCTCTCTGATTTTCTCCATTTGTCCTTGATATATCTCTCACTTCATCTCCTCTGCCATGGTCATTACAAAATATTGACATATACACCTTTTCAGTAACAATTTTACTGACATGTGTATTTCTTATTCTAGATTAAAAATACTTTATTCACCAAGATAGCCCATGCTGAGCTATAGTAATAACGAATGTTAAAATCTTAGTGTCTCTCTTTGTTGTTCAGTTGCTAAGTCGTGTCCAACTCTTTGTGACCCCATGGATTATAGCCTGCCAGGCTCCTCTGTCCTCCACTAACTCCTGGAGTTTGCTCAGATTCATGTCCATCAAGTCAGTGGTGCTATCTAACCATCTAATCCTCTGACGCCCCCTTCTCCTTTTGCCTTCAATCTTTCCCAGCATCAGGGTCTTTCTAATGAGTTGGCTCTTTTCATCAGATAGCTAAAGTATTGGAGCTTCAGTTTTTGCATCAATGTATTTATTAAAGGTTTATTTCTTACTTTAAAGTTAAGGGGCTGAAGATACTATATAACATCGGGACATAGTTATATCTTATAAACTCTGCCATGTCTTATAAGCTACTTCCAAGGTTGTTGTCGCAAAATAAGAAAGCAGTGGGGGAGGAACATGATGTCTGAGAGAAGGATGTTGGGATCACAGTGTAAGAGAGAGGGATTTTGGGAACACTCATCAGAGAGAGAGAGAGAAAGCGATGCTGCTAACATGAAGTCAGAGAGAGAGATTCTGGGGACATATTGCTAGAGGAGGAGATGCTTGCAACATTTCAGAGGGATGCCAGGAACATCAATCAGAGAGAGGGATCCTGGGAACATACTCTCAGAGAAAGCTGGAGCACCAGAGCCTGTTATGACCTACCCATGGGGTCCTTATTCAGAAGTTTAAGTGTGCAAAGGGAGGATGCTGAGAGGTTTAAGGTAATAAATGGTACAGACAATAAAGGGGCTAATTCTCTAAGTGGTTGTGATTGTTTTAAAGTTTATACATATTTAGTTAAAGTTCATGTTGTCTTTCTTTGGATTAAAAAAACAAACAAACAACTCCCTGGCTTTTAATTGTTTCAGCTTAGACACAACACAACGCACTTCTGTTCACTGGTCAGAACTAGTCACATGGCCCCAACATAACTGAAAGGGAATCTGAAAAATGCTGAGTGTCACACAACCTGTTGGATGAGCACTGTTTCTTCCACAGTTGAAAACTATAATAATTTTATATTTCTTTTAGAAATCCATCTAATTCAACAAGTATTTCTGAGCTCTGTGACAACACAATTTTTTAAAAATTAATCAATTTATTTTAATTGGAGGCTAATTACTTTACAATATTGTGATGGATGGTTTTTGCCATACATCAACATAAATCAACCATGGGTATACATGTGTCCCCCCATCCTGAATCCCCCCACCATCTCCCTCCCCACCCTAGCCCTCTGGGTTGTCCCAGAGCACTGACTTAGGGTGCCCTGCTTCACACATCAAACTTGCACTGATCATCCATTTACATATGGCAGTATACATGTTTCAATGCTATGTTTGACTTTTGTTGAATGTACAAAGTTACCTAAGACTTCTTTCCTTTCTTCAATGGATTAATTACTGTTATTTTAACATGCAAGTAATTATTAACCGTTGACAGAATCACAAGAGGATCCTTTTTTGCCATAACAAACCCTATCCTCACTGATATGAATAGGGTTTGGTTTTCTATAGCTTAAATTCCCAAACTTATCTGGGCAACATTCTGCTCAGAAGCAGAGAAATAGAGAATACTGTGGTGATAAGACCTCAAGATTTGTAGCAGTAATTAAAGTTTTAAAGTATTTATAACCACAAATGAATGTGTGCTGTGACTAAAATCAGTGTTTTGCGCTTTAAAATATTCAAGTGCTATTTACCATGTGGAGACAAAGATGCTTAATAAGAGTGAATGACATATGTGGTATTTTAATTATCTAAAAATTTTTATTTTGGCAAATAATGCTTGTTGCAGAAAAGATACAAATAAAGGTTTGTGCTGTGCTTAGTCGCTCAGTCGTGTCGACTCTGCAACCCCATGGACTGTAGCCCACCAGGCTCCTCCATTCATCATGATTCTCCAGGCAAGGATACTGAAGTGGGTTGCCATGCCCTCCTCCAGGGGATCTTCCCAACCCAGGGATTGAACTCAGGTGTTCCGCATTGCAGGCAGATTCTTTACATCTGGTTTAAAGGGAAATAAAATAAAAATCTTCCTAATTCCATCCCCCAAAGATAATCTCAGCCAACATTTTGACATAGTTGATATAATTTACTTCAATAGGTTCCTATTCCCTGCAAATGTATTTTACCTTGCGCCCTGAAAAGCATACTTTTCTATGTTACTGATTAAACCTCTATTGTTTCCAAAATAACTCCATTGTAAGGATTGTTATAATATATTATCAACTACAAACTGGCACTTGCCAAGAGCATTTTCTGGGATTGAACAACATGGCCATTTGCCATCTGCCTCTGCAGAAACTGAACGCTGCCAACCTTCAATACCCCCTGAGGGGAATTTAGGGTGGACAGCGAGGCACTCTGTGCTCCAGGGAAACTGGTGGAACAAGTCTTTAAATAGTTAGATGTCTTCAGGAACTGATTTCATGATCCCAGTCCTCCCATCTCTTCATATCTAGGAAAGCACTAAATCCCTTCATGGTGACATGAGCTCCTCGACTAGCAGAAAACCTTTTGTAAAATAAACATTTGATTGCATTGAACTCCTTCACCAAAATCTTATATATTGATGTTCCTCCACTACCTCTTTGGAACAGAGATACAGTTCCTCAGAGCTATCTGAGGTGCTGTCCCCCAGCTGCAGTCCACATTTTGCCCCAAATAAAACTTAACTCGCAGTTCTCACATTGTGCATCTTTTTAGTCAACAATATTTAACCATGACTCCCAAATCCTTCGATCTTAAGGATGTTTGATGGATACTTGATTTTTGGCTGCCTATGAGGATAAGGATTTCCATCTTCATATGGTAACAACCAATATTGTTTTTCAGGGAATTCCCTTTCTCCCAATTTTTGCAGACTTGTTTTAAGAGTATAAATCAAGGTTCATGCTCATTCAATCTCCAAATTAGGGAAGTGTGTTTTCAGCTAATATATATAAAGTACAGAGAACATTATGTGACACTTATGAACTTGACAAAAATATGAACTATGACATGCCAGAGGATTAAAGCCACTGCTCTTTCACCAATTGCAAACTGAAGATTTTGCACAAGATGGCAGGCTAAATTAATATGCTTCATGGTTTTCTTTTGGGATTCCTCTCATAGTTTACTGTGGAATAATTTAAGGAGGTAGGGAGATTGAGGAAGGAAGCAGAAAAGTGAGCAAGGAAGGAAAGAAGGAAGGATTGACTGAGTGAAATTAATTAATGTCATTAATTAATTTAAGAGACATTGTGATTGATTGTATGGAGTCACTTGAGAGACATACCTTATCTTAATATCTTGTAAGGTCATATCTTATAAGGTCAAAGTCTTTTCTGACTTGTTTCCATTTCTTTCTCTTGCCTAAACCTGTACATTGTTGGAAATAGTCTTCACTCTTCTTACTCCAATCGATTAAATAGATTTAAATTTCAAGAGCAGATAGCAAGTTCAGGGTACTATTTTCTTGTTATATTGTGCCTCTTGAAACAACAGCTTCTCTTCTTATCCATTTCAAAATCCTTGTGTGAATATTTCATTTTAATGTCTTCAAATTGGTGTTTTACCCAAAATCCTAAATCTATTTCTAACTTAGAGCTACTAACTTTTATCATATCATTGTATATACATTTAAATGGTGATTGTGGTACTATTTGCCAAACAATGCACTAAGAACTGGCAAACCTCAGTTCAGTTCATGTCAGTTCAGTTCAGTTCAGTCTCTCAGTCGTGTCCGACTCTTTGCGACCCCATGAATCGCAGCATGCCAGGCCTCCCTGTCCATCACCATCTCCCGGAGTTCACTCAGAGTCCCGTCCACTGAGTCAGTGATGCCAGCCAGCCATCTCATCCTCGGTCGTCCCCTTCTCCTTCTGCCCCCAATCCCTCCCAGCATCAAAGTCTTCTCCAATGAATCAACTCTTCACATGAGGTGGCCAAAGTACTGGAGTTTCAGCTTTAGCATCATTCCTTGCAAAGAAATCCCTAGGTTGATCTCCTTTAGGATGGACTGGTTGGATCTCCTTGCAGTCCAAGGGATTCTCAAGAGTCTTCTCCAACACCACAGTTCAGAAGCATCAGTTCTTCGATGCTCAGCCTTCTTCACAGTCCAACTCTCACATCCACACATGACTACTGGAAAAACCATAGCCTTGACTAGACAGATCTTAGTCAGCAAAGTAATGTCTCTGCTTTTGAATATGCTATCTAGGTGGCTCATAACTTTTCTTCCAAGGAGTAAGCGTCTTTTAATTTCATGGCTGTAATCACCATCTGGAGTGATTTTGGAGCCCAGAAAAATAAAGTCTGACACTGTTTCCACTGTTTCCTCATCTATTTGCCATGAAGTGATGGGACCAGATGCCATGATCTTCGTTTTGAATGTTGAGCTTTAAGCCAACTTTTTCACTCTCCTCTTTACTTTCATCAAGAGGCTTTTTAGTTCCTCTTCACTTTCTGCCATAAGGGTGGTGTCACCTGCATATCTGAGGTGATTGATATTTCTCCCGGCAATCTTTATTCCAGCTTGTGTTTCTTCCAGCCCAGCGTTTCTCCTGATGTACTCTGCATATAAGTTAAATAAGCAGGGTGACAATATACACCCTTGACGTACTCCTTTTCCTATTTGCAACCAGTGTATTGTTCCATGTCCAGTTCTAATTGTTGCTTCCTGACCTGCATACAGATTTCTCAGGAGGCAGGTCAGGTGGTCTGGTATTCCTATGTCTTTCAGAATTTTCCACAGTTTATTGTGATCCACACAGTCAAAGGCTTTGGCATAGTCAATAAAGCAGAAGTAGATGTTTTTCTGGAACTCTCTTGCTTTTTTGATGATCCTGCGGATGTTGGCAATTTGATCTCTGGTTCCTCTGCCTTTTCTAAAACCAGCCTGAACATCAGGAAGTTCACGGTTCACGTATTGCTGAAGCCTGTCTTGGAGAATTTTGAGCATTACTTTACTAGCGTGTGAGATGAGAGCAATTGTGCGGTAGTTTGAGCATTCTTTGACAAACCTCAAGTGTTCCATATTAATACTTTTCTCATGAAGTTCCTTCCTATAAGTAAAAGTTCTTCTCCCTAAACTTTCTTTATTTCTCCCTGTTTTTCTGCATAAAAATATTTACTCAATTACCATATTTGACCATGATCATACCATAGATAATCCATCACCTGGGTGGCACTCACTGAACTGTTTTGGGTGCTCAGAGGAACTATGACAATGACTAGAACAGCATATCGTATTCTGAAGTCCAAAACCTATAAAGCCAAACTGCAAAGGGCATGAGAGGCACTAATATTCAGATGTTCTGCTGTTATGCTGAACTTGGGACAATAAATGAATTTAAATATCCAACAATCATTATTCCAAACCAAGTCTGCCAGTACTCAGAGACAATAGTATTCAGTATTTTTAAACACTTCCTATAAGCAAACCTTGGTGTTCATGGTGCTATAAGGTAAGTGCTGAAAAATATAATCTACCCTCCATTTCTAAACAAGATTACAAGATAATAAGCCAGTGAGTAAAGATAGACCATGATAAATACCATAAAGGAGATACTAATAAGTTGCCAGCAAGAGATCCAAAGGCTTCTTTGATGGTTCAGTGGTAAAGAATCCATTTACCAATTTGCCTGCATGCCTCTCCAACCCGTGCAGGAGACATAGGTTCAATCCCTGGCTTGGGAAGATCCCCTGGAGAAGGAAATGGTAACCCACTCCAGTATTCTTGCCTGGAAAATCCCATTAACAAGAGCCTGGTGGGCTACAGACTGTGGAGTCACAGAAGAGTTGGACATGACTCAGCAATTAAACAAGAATGAGAAGAAATCAAAGGAGAAAGCAAGTGCATCTGCTGAAGGCAAAGAGAGAACAGGATTCATCAACAGTATAGACCTTGAATGACATAGGTCTGATCATCTAATTTTACATGAAGGCTGGAAATCTGAACGTTTATGTGCAATACTATTCTACGATGTTGGAAATTAATTTTAAAAAAATTCAATGTGCCAACTTTAAGACACAGCAGAGGCACTATATTCAGAAATATCATTAGGAGAAGCAGAATAGGATTTGGGATTAGAATGGGGAAATCTTTGTAGCACTTAGGATTTTATCCTTAATAGAGTAGAAAATGGGATAATTGAGGGGTTGTTAGCAGAGGCATGAAATGAAATGGCTAAAACAATGCTTAAGAAAGCCAAGTTTAGCAGCAGTATGTAGATAGATTAGAAGACTGAACTAAAAGGAAATAAATCAATTAGGAGACTGTTGGCAATGAATACATAAGAACGGGATCAGGGTAACAGAAGTGACAATGGAGAATAAAGCAGAGATGGTGGTTAGGATGTAGAAACACATGCAAAGTTCACAACACGCTGCTCATACTAACTCTTTCTTCCTCACATAATGCAGTTTCATTTGAAAATTCATTTTTTAAAAAAGCAAGCTAGTGTCTGCATATATAAATTCCTTGGCACACAGTAGGAATTAAAATGAATGTTCAAGTATTTAAAACAACACTTATCATTAGAGTACCTAATCACTTTTTTATATATAGAATCTACTCACTGACTTCTCTTACCAATCTTATTCACCTCCCTTTTCACAACTGCTCCATCTAAAGTAACTTCGAATTACATAGTGCCAAATATTTATGCTATATCAATGATATATGGCAGAGAAAAGAGGATTTCCACCAAACCCTTGGTGGAACAATTATTTGGTGGAACAACCTTTTGGTGAGAGTTACTTTGTCTTCATTGCCCTTGTAATGTTTATAGCTAACTTTTAGACTTGATAGAGGTAAAGAGAAATGCAGACATACTCTCTATTAAATATGTATAAACACACACACACTATAAATATACCCCAGAGAAGCTGTACAACTGTTCTATGCCTAAGCTCTGTTTTTCATTTTGTTGATTTCATGGTACCAAGTAGGGCATATTTTCATTATTATCACTTAATATATGTGTTATGGTAAAAATGAAATTTATGAAACTCTAAGTAACCTTCATTTCCCCTGCCAGGATATTTGGATAAAAGTGATCTTAATCAGAAATAGAATTGAGGATGAGAGAATGAAAGCTCTATTCTCTCATCTAACTCCTTTAATACCTTTAAATCTGAAGCATCTAACTCCCTCCTCCCTCAGGATACTCTGAGCCATGACTAAGGCTTCATGGCTGTTTGCTGTGTACCCTTGTGTATGCCTTCATGGGGATCTTCAACTCAATATCTTTGATTTGGAATAGGCAAATTCTACTTGTTTTTCCACTTAAGTTAATCTGCATCTATTGGGTATCCTCTATATACATGAATGTCAGGTAATCTGGACAGACAGAGGGTAAAACAATTGCCTGGATTTTATACTTTATAATATAGAAGATAGGTCTAGAAAAGTTTAAGAACAGATATCAAGTGTTATAATTTGTAACTTTAGCCAAAAAGAATAGAGTTCCTCTGGGTCTCTTGGACAAGTCAAGAAGATAAAATAACTATAAGAGGTAACTGAAAGTTGGTGAGATAATTAACTTTTGCCCTCTTCATCCAGAGATGTTACTCATGTTGATTTCCACATGAAAGTTAAGACACCTGTCAAAAACCCACAATCTTTCTTTTGACATAGTTGCTGTACAGTTTCTCAGATGGGAACTAATCAACAAACCAACCAAAAGGTTTAGTCACACAGCTGGTTGAAAGAAACCTGACATCCTTTATGAAACCTGGCTCATCTCAAGTGCTTATCTCCCAAAATGACCATGAACTTTACAGATTCTCCCTTTATGCTGAGCCAGGCATTCTCTTCATATCTGTACTAGTTAAATTTGCTGTGTGCCTTCAAAAATTCATGTCATACAATTCTAATCTAGTAGGAGTGAGTGATCTACAAGAGAAATCTTCCCATTTTAATTATAACAAAGAACTTTGATTGTATGGCCAATCCATTATTTTTCATTAAAGTTACTGGACCTTTAAACCATGAAATCACATCTCTTTTAAGTAGCAGATTTCAGCTTCTATAGCAAAAGAAAATTTAGAAATTTCAAACTGTTGCAATTATCAAAGTGTTTAGCACTCTTCTGAATCTTCGTTTTTCAGTTACTAAGTCACGTCCGACTCTTGACAGTCCCATGGACTGCAGAATGTCAGCCTTCCTCGTTCTTCTTTATCTCCTAGAGTTTGCTCAAATTCATGTCCATTGAGTCAGTGATGCTATCTAACTATCTCATCCTCTGCCACTCTCTTTTCCTTTTGCCTTCAATCTTTCCCAGCATCGGGGTCTTTCCCAATGAATTGGCTCTTCACATCAGGTGGCCAAAGTATTAGAGCATCAGCTTTTTGCAAATTTTTCTATTTCTTGATGTTTCAGATCCCAAGTACACAGAGCATAAAACATTGAGTAGCACTGAATGAGGCAATAGAAACAGTATAATATAAATAAAAATGACAGGAAATAATTAAGAAAAAACAATAGTGTGTGCTCAGTCGCCTCAGCTGTGTCTGACTCTGTAACCCTATGGGCTGTAGCCCTCCAGGCTTCTCTGTCCATGGGATTTGCCAGGCAAGAATACTGGAATGGGTTGCCATTCCCTCCTCCAGGGAAAAACAATAGAAGATATATCAGAACAACTGCTTGTTTTTTGTTGTTTCAGGACAGATAATCTTGGAAAGGAATGGTAATATGGAGGAAGGGGGAGAGAGGGGCAGAGGAATAGAAGTTACTCTAGAAAGTACAAACCTCTCTAGTCAACCACCAGAAGACTATTGACTAGACTACAAGTTCTACTTCTTGGAGGAAATGATTATTTCCCAGTTAACATTGATACAGTCGCTTAAATGATAAAAAAAAAAAAACTGTGTCTTTCTGAGTCTATTCTCTTTCAACAAATTAAATAGCAAACTAATTTTCTGATAAATTGCAGTTGTTTTTCTTTGTAAATTTATACTGCTGTCATCAGGTAACCTCATTTCCAAAACAATTTCAAGCAAAGTTACCAAAATAATGAGGAAATAATTCTGAACTTTGAGACTGGAGATTTCTGTTCTACTATTGGATCTCTGCACATTATTATCTCTGTAGTCTTGACTGATCATTAAAGTTCTTCAGCTTCAGTTTCATCCACTAGACCAAATGCAAAAAGCCCTCAAAACTAGGGAGCCAATCAATACCCACTTTTGTATCCCCATCATCAAACAGAGTGCCAGGCACATAAAGGATTTTAAGAAATAAATATTAAAAAAAAATGTATAAAATGGGGATAAGTAATTTACAATGTAATTATAAAGATCAAAAAAGTAATCAGATGCAGTCATTTTTAAATCTGTAAATTATATATAGATGCAAAATATTTCATTATTATCCCATGATGAAAAAAGTATTTTGTATTATATACAGTTTTATAAGCTACCTTATTTATTATATTTTTCTCAAATATATTCTCAGTACATGTGTGGGTATATATATATATATATATATATTTAAAATTCAATTGATCTAAGTCTGCATGTCCTCACAAGTAAATTTAAGAACTGTAGAATTATGGTAATTATCTTCAATAATTTCTTATGGGCAATCAGTTTATGATCTAATGTTTTATATGAATATTAGATACATATATCAGATGAAATATTAGGCATATTATTAGAATATCTTTTTCTCTAAATGATATTTTAAATATTGACTTCATATGACTCTTTTACCTCATGAAATACTAGTTCATTGTAATGGAGAAGTCAGTATTTTAGTAAACCTATCAAAATACAAAAATAAAAATTAGAAATAAATTATCAAAAGTTACCAAAATAAACTATCAAAACTTATAAAAAATCAAAATTTCCAAAATCTTATCAAAGATTTTACTGATCATTGACTGATATGCTCAAATAATTTGCTGCTAAGTCGCTTCAGTCATGTCTGATTCTGTATGACTCCATAGACGGCAGCCCACCAGGCTCCTCTTTCCCTGGGATTCTCCAGGCAAGAATACTGGAGTGGGTTGCCATTTCCTTCTCCAAGGGTGTTTAGAAGTATAGAAACTCCCTGAACTCAAGGAATTGGCAATCTACTTGATGAGACCAAACTATTCTATAAGAAACAATAGTAATTAATTCAAGACAAACTATAACTAAATATCAGACTCTAAATACTGTCAGTTCATTTCATTCGCTCAGTCATGTCCAACTCTGCCACCGCATGGACTGCAGCATGCCAGGCCTCCCTGTCCATCACCAACACTTGGAGTTTAGTCAAACTCATGTCCATTGAGTCGGTGATGCCATCCAACCATCTCATCCTCTGTCGTCCTCTTCTCCTCCCACCTTCAATCTTTCCCAGCATTTTAGAGATTCAGATAAGTGCTTTAGGAAAATAAAAGAAAGGGAAGACATGTCAAGAAAAGGAAACTTGGACAATAAGTAAAACTGACAAAAGACAGTGAGAAGAACCTTCCAGGCATGGGGAATGTAAATCAAATTGTTGAAGTAGGAAAAAAAAAACCTCATTTGTTCATTGAACATGAAGAAATCATATCTGACCCCAAAATGAGCATGTGTTTGGGGAAATAAGAGGAAATAAGTTTGCAGGAAAAAGATAGGAATTTCTTGAAGAACCTTAAGCAGAGGAATAATACATTAGCACGTGGTAAGCCCAGAATTAAGGAGGACAGCTAGGAAGGCGTTGCAGTCACTAATGTGGATCCATGGGAATGGAAAAAGATGAATCTCTGCATATATAGCTACTAAGTGATCTCTCATTCATCTCCAATCAATGTAAAGGTGTGTCTATTCTTATCTTTCTTTTGACCCAGTGACAAAATGTTTCAGGCACTAGATGTCACTCTTCCACTTAAGCAAAATAAAGTTTAGTCCTTCTAAAGCCACAATTACACCTACCTAATTACATCTACCTGTATGTAGATCTGAGATTGTGTTACTTGGTTCAGATAATTTCAAAATAAACCTAGGGATTTTTTACTTACTGTGGTCTGAATAAAACCCAGCCCTGAAGATCTCTTTACAAACTTTTTTTTTTTGGTAAGGAACAAATAAAAATGTTTTTAATTCAAGGGAAAAATGAGAGAGAAATGAAGAATTGATACTGACAAATAGAAGAACTTCTAATACTTAAGAAAAGGCTTTGGGCTTCCCTGTGATAAAGAAGCTACCCGTCAATGCAGGAGACATGGGTTCGATCCCTGATCCTGGAAGATCCCACATGCCATGAAGCACCTAAGCCCCTGGGCCATAACTATTGAGCCTGTGCTCTGGAGCACAGAAACCATAACTGCTGAGCCCATGTGCTGCAACTATTGAAACCCACTCACCCTAAAACCCATGCTTCGTAAGAAGAGAAACCAACGCAATGAGAAATCTGGGCACCACGAGGAAGAGTAGCCCCCCACCGTAGGCACAACTAGAGAAAAGCCCTCACAGCAAAAGAGACCCAGTACAGCCAAAAATAAAAATTAATAAAGAAAAGGCTTTGCTAATTTCTATACAAACAAAATAAAACCAAATGCATCATTTCTTCAGAAGGAGTCCATATTTGATTTGATTATGAACCTAGTTACAGAGAATCATACACATTTAAAAAAATTTGTTCAGAATCCCATAGTTGGACATTTGACCTCCCTTTTGGAGTTCCTCATTGGGCTTACCATGAAAGTACAGTCAGTCTCACACTAAAAATAACCTAAAGGACTAATCTCTTCACTCTCTGCTGAGTTTGATCAACTGGACATTGTTCAGGACTTTCACTCTTGAGTGATGCAAGGATATGGGACTGTTGGAGGTA
This sequence comes from Capra hircus, assembly GCF_001704415.2. Lineage (NCBI taxonomy): Eukaryota > Metazoa > Chordata > Mammalia > Artiodactyla > Bovidae > Capra > Capra hircus. The sequence goes on along the minus strand of NC_030809.1, from coordinate 35,283,410 downwards.
TTTCCTTATGAGCAATGGGAGTGCTATCCTGATACTGACCAGACTGACTGTTCCCACTAAGGACTGTCTCTGCACTTTCTGAAGCCGATTACTCTAGCCTCCCCATGATTCCTGGGTTTTCTCAAGCCTGGCCCTCCAGCTTCTAGTTGACTCCATAAAACTCCCACCCCAATACCACAACCCCAAGACACACATACATACACGTACATACAGACCCACATACACAGTAGCACTGCAATAAATATCCTTTTCCTTATAGTAGACAGAGTCAGTTTCTGTTGCCCGCCATCGCACAAAAGAGAACAAAACAAAATCTAAACTTACAGCACGCAGAACAATGCAAATACTGTGCTAATACTAAATTAACAACTTTGTCAAGTTCATGCTTACTGAACCTCTGAGGATTGGGTGTGGAGAAGGAAATGGCAACCCACTCCAGTATTCTTGGCTAGAGAATCCTGTGGACAGAAAAGCCTGGGGGGCTGCTGTCCATGGGGTCACACAGAGTCGGACACAACTGAAGCAAGTTAGCAGCAGCAGCAGCAGAGGATTGGGTGAAATACAAAGGAAATGGTTCTCAAAAAAAAGAAGTATTTTATGTACTTAAAGACACCAGTTCTGAACTCTAGCACTCTTTTCTCCTAGAAGTGTTTGTACAACTGACAAAGGGCCTAACAGCAGGGAGAGAAAATTACTTTGAAAGCAGTTTCTTGCCCTAATCCTAGATGTTATGATTTCTTCCTGAGAGGTGACCTGGTATAATAGAAAGATCACAGACTTTACCTATAGGTTTTCCATTCCTAACTCAGCTATTTGTTAAATATATTAACTTTGATAATTTAGTATAATTCTCAGTGTTAGGGTATTTTTTTTTTCCAACCAGAAAAAACACTGCTGCTTCTAACGGTGGTTGTGACATTCCTTGCAAGGAGTAACAGTAAGAATGCAATCCCATGTCCTCTTTTCTGCCTCTCCTCTCACTCCTACCCACCCCAAGGAATCTGGTCTGGAGGCCTCAAATGTGGATACCCAGAAATAGATGACTGAAAGTGAAGGGAGTGGAACTTCCCTGGTGGTTCAGTGGTTAAGAATCCACTCCCCAATGCAGGGGACACAGGTTTGATTTCTGGTCCAGGAATTAAGATCCCGCAGGCCTGGATGCAACTAAGCTGTGCACCACAACTGCTGAGGCATCACTCAAGAGCCCATGCTCTGCAACAAAAGAAGCTATCATGAAGAGAAATCCTCACACTACAAATAAGAGTGCTTGGCACAACTAGAGAAAGACTACTTGCAGTCAAAAATAAATAAATAAGTAAAATTTTTAAATTACATTTTATCCCTTTTTTTAAAAAAAATTTATTTATTTTAATTGGAGGTTAATCACTTTACAATATTGTGGTGGTTTTTGCCATACGTTGACATGAATCAGCCACGGGTGTACATTTATTAAAAACAAAAAAGTTAAAGAGAGCTTGAAAAACACCCACACATTTAACACTCAAGGACAGTCCTAGAATTACTAACTTTTGGAGCTTGAGAGAATCTTACTGATTTTTTACACATGTGAAAGAAACCAGTGCTAAGAATTTTAGTTTCTTCCAGGCAGGGTCACAGCTAATTCATAACTAGAAGCATATAAGTGCTATATTTCACATAAATTTCCAATAGTTTTACATTACTAAAAATATGTGAAAATCAGATCCACTAAAAGGTACTTGTGATATAATGAACACTGCCTAAAAACTTTACATTTTAAATTACTGACAAAAAGACAAGTATACAATATTATATTTGGGTGGCATTTTTTCTTACAGGAGGGACATGGCTTGTTGTTCAGTTGCCCAGTTGTGTCTGACTCTTGGCGATACCATAGACTGTAGCATGCCAGGCCTTCCTGTCCCTCACCATCTCCTGAAGCTTGCCCAAGTTCATGTTCATTGCATCGGTGATGTCATCCAGCCATTTCTCTTCTGACACCCTCTTCTCCTTCTGCCCTCAATCTTTCTCAGCATCAGGGACTTTTCCATTGAGTCAGTTGTTTGCATCAGATGACCAAAATACTGGAGCTTCAGCTTCATCATCAGTTCTTCCAATGAGTATTCAGGGTTGATGTCCCTTAAAATTGACTGGTTTGATCTCTTTGCTGTCCAAGGAGATTTCAGAAGTCTTCCTCAGCACCACAGTTCTAAGTCGTCAATTCTTTGGTGCTCTATCTTTTTTATGATCCAGCTCACACCCACACATGACCACTGGGAAGACCATAACCTTGACTGTATGGACCTTTGTCAGCAGAGTAATGTCTGTGCTTTTCAACACGCTGTCTAGATTTATCATAGCTTCCCTGCCAAGAAGCAATTTTCTTCTGATTTCATGGCTGCAGTCACCAACCACGGTGATTTTAGAGTGCAAAAAGAGGAAATCTCACTACTTCCACCTTTCCCCCTTCTATTTACCATAAAGTAATGGGGCCAGGTGTCATGATCCTAATTTTTTTATTTAGTCTTAAGCCAGTTCTTTCACTCTTCTCCTTCACCCTCATCCAGAGGCTGTTTAGTTCCTCTTTGCTTTCTGCCATTAGAGTGGTATCATCCACATATCTGAGGTTGTTGATATTTCTCCCACCTATCTTGTTTCCAGCTTGTAACTCATCCAGCCTGGCATATGGATTAAACAAACAGGGTGACAGCAGACAGCCCGTTGTACTCTTTTCCCAATCTTGAACCAATCAGTTGTTGCATACAGGGTTCTAACTGTTGCTTCTTCACCTGCATACAGGTTTCTCAAGAGACAGGTAGGATAGTCTGGTATTATCTCTTTCAGAGCTTTCCACAATTAGTTATGATTCACACTGTCAAAGGCTTCAGCATAACTGATGAAACAGAAGTGTGTGTGTTTTCTGGAATTCCCTTGCTTCCTCCATGATCCAGGGGGTGTTGACAATTTGATCTCTGGTTCCTCTTCCTTTTCGAAACCCAGCATGGACATCTGGAAGTCGTTGGTTCACATAATGCTGAAGCTTATCATGCAAGATTTTAAGCATGCCCTTACTAGCATGAGTGCAACTGTCCAGTGGTTAGCACATTCTTTAGTACTGCCTTTCTTGGAAACTGGGATGAGGATTGACCTTTTCCAGTCCTGTGGACACTGCTGGGTCTTCCAGATTTGCTGACGTATTGAATGCAACACCTTGATGGCATCATCCTTTAGGGTTCTGCATAGCTCTACTGGAATTCCATCCTATCCATTAGCTTTATTAACAGCAGTGCTTTCTAAGGCCCCCTTGACTTCACACTCCAGCATATCTGGCTCTTGGTGACTGACCATACCGTCATAGTAATCTGGTTCATTAAGACCTTTTTTATACAATTCTACTGTGTGTTCTTTCCATTTCTTCTTGATCTCTTCAGTGTCTGCTAGGTTTCTACCATTTCTGGGCATTATTGTACCCATCTTTGGGAGAAATGTTTCCTTGGTATTTCCAGTTTTCCTGAAGAGATCTCTAGTCTTTCCAGTTCTGTTGCTTTCTTCTAGTTTTATGCACTGTTCATTGAAGAAGGCCTTCTTGTCTCTCCTTGCTATTCTTCGAACTCTGCATTTAGTTAGATGTACTTTCCCTTTCTCCCTTGCTTTTCGCTCTCCTCTTTCTTCCCCTATTTGTAAAGCTTCCTCAGATAACCACTTTGCCTTCTTTCTTTTCTTTTTCTTTGGGATGGTTTTGTTCACGGCCTCCTGTGCAATATTATGGCCCTCCATCCATAGTTCTTCAGGCACACTGTCTAACTGATCTAATCCCTTGAATCTCTCTGTTACCTCCACTGCATATTTATAGGGGATTTGATTTAAGTTATACCTGGCTAGCCTAGTGGTTTTCCCCACTTTCTTTCACTTAAGCCTGAATTTTGCTATGAGAAGCTGACGGTCTGAGCCACAGTCAGCTCCAGGTCTTGTTTTTGCTGTCTGTATACAGCTTCTCCATCTGTGGCTACAAAGAATGTAATCAGTTTGATTTCAGTATTGACCATTTGGTGATGTCTGTGTGTAAAATCATCTCCTGTGTTGTTGAAAAAGGATATTTTCTATGACCAGTGCATTCTTATGGAAGAACTCAGTTAGCCTTTGCCCTGTTTCATTTTGTTCTCCAAGGCCAAGCTTGCCTGTTACTCCAGGTATCTCTTGACTTCCTATTTTTGCTTTCCAATTCCCAATGATGAATAGAACATCATTTATTGGTGTTAGTTCTAGGAGCTTTTCTAGGTCATCATAGAACTGATCAATTTCAGCTTCTTCAGCTTCAGTGGTAGGGGCATAGATTTGAATTATTGTGATGGTGAATGGCTTGCCTTGGAAATGAACTGAGAGCATTCTGTCATTGTTGAGGCTGTACCCAAGCCCTGCATTTCAGACTCTTGTTGCTATTTCACTTCTTCCACTGGATTCTCGCCCATGGTCATCTGAATTAAATTCACCCCTTCCTGTCCATTTTAGTTCGCGATTCCTAAGATGTCAATGTTTATTCTTACCATCTACTGTTTGACCACGTCCAATTTACCTTGATTCATGGACCTAAGACTCCAGGTTCCTATGCAGTACTGCTCTTTGCAGCGTTGGATCTTACTTTCATCATCACACATATCCATAACTGAGTGTCATTTCTGCTCTGGTCCAGCCACTTCATGCTTTCTGGGGCTATTAGTAGTTCTCCTCTCCTCTTCCCCAGTAGCATACTGGGGAACGCTTTTGACCCAGGGGACTCATCTTTTGGTGTCATACCTTTTTGTCCTTTTATACAGCTCATGAGGCTCTCACAGTAAGTATGCTGGGGTAGTTTGCTATTCCCTCCTCCAGTGGATCATGTTTTGTCAGGACATTTGAGGACATTGCTACCTGTCCTCAAAGAACATAAAGCATGTGTCCATCTACGTGAACAGGTGCCACCACGTGAGTCTGAAGAGACAACAGAGAAATGTCTGGATGCTCATTTTATTTCTTTCCAAAATATTGTCTTGGTTTAAAAATTAGAAAATACAAAAAAGGAAAGAAGAGAATAAAGGTCTTTTAAAATTTTACCACCAAGTCATCAGTTCAATCAGTCAGTTCAGTCACTCAGTCGTGTCCGACTCTTTGCGACCCCATGAATTGCAGCACACCAGGCCTCCCTGTCCATCACCAACACCCGGAGTTCACCCAAATTCACGTGCATTGAGTCGGTGATGCCATCCAGCCATCTCATCATTTGTCCTCCCTTTCTCCTCTTGCCCCCAATCCCTCCCAGCATCAGAGTCTTTTCCAATGAGTCAACTCTTCACATCAGGTGGCCAAAGTATTGGAGTTTCAGCTTTAGCATCAGTCCTTCCAATGAACACCCAGGGCTGATCTCCTTTAGAATGGACTGGTTGGATCTCCTTGCAGTCCAAGGGACTCTCAAGAGTCTTCTCCAACACCACAGTTCAAAAGCATCAATTCCTTGGTGCTCAGCTTTTTTCACAGTCCAACTCTTACATCCATACATAACCACTGGAAAAATCGTAGCCTTGGCTATACGGAAATTTGTTGGCAAAATAATGTCTCTGTTTTTGAATATGCTATCTAGGTTGGTCATAACTTTCCTTCCAAGGAGTAAGCATCTTTGAATTTCCTGGCTGCAATCACCATCTGCAGTGATTTTGGAGCCCAGAAAAATAAAGTCTGACACTGTTTCCAATGTTTCCCCATCTATTTCCCATGAAGTGATGAGACAGATGCCATGATCCTAGTTTTCTGAATGTTGAGCTTTAAGCCAACTTTTTCACTCTCCTCTTTCACTTTCATCAAGAGGCTCTTTAGTTTCTCTTCACTTTCTACCATAAGGGTGGTGTCATCTGCATATCTGAGGTTATTGATATTTCTCCCGGCAATCTTGATTCCAGCTTTTGTTTCTTCCAGTCCAGTATTTCTCATGATGTACTCTGCATATAAGTTAAATGAGCAGGGTGACAATATACTATTTGGAACCAATCTGTTGTTCCATGTCCAGTTCTAATTGTTGCTTCCTGACCAGCATATAGGTATAACAACTCTTAAATTATTGCCTTTCATTGGCCTCACATTCTCTTTCTCGTTCTCATTCTCTCTCTGTAATATATGAATATTTCACAAAAATGTAGCATGTTTCACATTCTTTCTCTCTTAGTCCAGGCTTTTGTTGTTGTTTTAGTTGCTAAGTCATGTCCGACTCTTGTGGGCCCATGGACTGTAGCCCACCAGGCTCCTCAGTTCATGCATTTCCCAGTTAAGAATATTGGAGTGGGTTGTCGTTCTCTTCTCCAGGGAATCTTCCTGACCCAGGAATTGACCTATGTCTCCTGTATTGCCAGGTAGATTCTTTTTCACTGAGCTATGAGGAAAGCAATCCAGGCTTAAGGAAGGCTTGATTTGAGGTGAATAATAGCAACCTACAGGACTTCATAGATTAAAAGTACGTTCCAGTACACTATCTTTTACACTTGGTGACCATAGATCTTTGCGTGAGGAGGGACAGCAGATTATGTTTAGGGAAGAAAGTGGGGAAGAGGTACATCAATATGCACAAGTCCTTCCTTCTATAAAAAAGGATCATTGTGGACAAGGAAATACTAGTATAATGCAAAGAGTGACTGTTCTTTATATAAAAAGTAAGATGTCTTTCTCAAAGAAAATTGATTTCCCAAGGAAAAAACGCCTACAATACATGTTCAAATAAAGAACTGCAAGGATCAAAATGGGATTTCTAACACCATGCAGCCCTGATGTCTCACTATGCTGTTCAAATGTGATGTTAAGTCTCTACATTAAAGTAATATTAATGGCTTCAGAAAGGCAAAGTCATTTTAAGTCTTCTGTGCATACTAATTTAGAAATATGGAAATTAAGAAAGGAGAGAAAAGCAGAAGTCAAAGATACTAATAAACTTTAAGTGTTACTGTCTGGTTGATCACTGGAGTGGAGAACTCTTCAGTGTTGCCTTATTTCAAATCTTTTTTTAAAAAATGTAGATACATTGTAGAGGCCAGGAATTACATCTGCCTTGTGCACTGGTATATCTCTAATACTTCAGTTTATCTCTAGGCTCAAACTCCGGCCTGCAATAAAGGTGATGTTTAATAAATATAATCAACTCAATATTCCCACCAATTAGGGAATAGGAGTAACTGAAACAGCCCATATTCCCAAATTAACATCTTTATGACTTTAAAATGAATGTTTAATTTGTTTTAATTATGCATCAATTAATGAACATACAATTATAATATTTGTTAAGACTCTACTTTCTGTAATACATTACAATATATCCAAAAGAAAAACATACTATTCTTGCCTTCCAAGAGCCCATTCTCTAGTTAAGAAATGCGTCTGATGGACTGAAAAATGCATATTGGAAGTAAATAATGAAGCCATTTATAGAAGACTGAGCTTATGACGTTCGGCAGGCAAATTTCTTGTTTTGTATTTCATTGATGGGCACTTCCCTAACCTTGGCTTTCCTGGGAGGTCAGCTGGTAAAAAAATCTGCCTGCAATACAGGAGACCCCGGTTGATTCCTGGGTCAGGAAGATCACCTAGAGGAGGGATAGGATACCCACTCCAGTTTTCTTGGGCTTCCCTGGTGGCTCAGCTGGAAAAGAATTTGCCTGCAATGCGGGAGACCTGGTTTCGATCCCTGGGTTGGGAAGATCCCCTGGAGAAGGGAGTGGCTACCCACTCCAGTATTCTGGCCTGGAGAATTCCACGGACTCTATAGTCCATGGGGTCGCAAAGAGTCGGACGTGACTGAGCGATTTTCATTTTCCCTAACCTTAACTTCATTCTGGGATTGTGTGACTGTGCTTTCAGGTCCCTTACTGTACAATAGATTTAAATTTATGTGAAATAAATGCATCCAGGATTTCAAGGGAAACCTGGTCAAACAAGGTGTGCCCAATGGACCTCTAAACCTATGACTGAAACCAAAAAAAAAAAGGTAGATAAAATACTGTGTGTCCTGGAATAGAGACACCTGAGAGATGCTGGAAACATAAAGAGAGATCAAAGGTTATAAAACACATACTTATTTATCTGATAATTTACCATGACTTTCCCAGCTGGTCGATGTATGTTAGCTGAAAATGAAATGAGATAAAGTACCTAAGGTTCTTAACTCACAAAGGGCCTGGCAGGAACAATGTTAACTTGTTGTATTTACTTTATGTGTGTTATAGCATATAAACTGTACTGAAATATGTGTTAAACTCTAGGGCCAGGAATCAATTTGAGATGGTATTCAAGTCTGTACCAGCAGTCCTCAACCCTTTTGGCACCAGGGACAGGTTTTGTGGAAGACAGTTTTTCAACCGACGGGGGGAGGGGGATGGCTTCAGGATGATTCAAGTGTACTACATTTATTGTGTACTTTATTTCTATTATGACATCAGCTCCACTTCAGGTCATCAGGCATTAGACCCAAGAGGTTGAGGACCCCTGGTCTATACTGTTTCTCCTATCCCCTCAAATGAAATTTCTTCATCTTTTCTGTTTGTATGCATTTTCATCATCTGTTCTGTCATAGTGAAGAACAAACTTAACCGCCTTTTTTGATTAATGACAAAGGGACTAATGGCTGATAAAGAAAAGTATTTATTAATTGCTATAAATAGCAAGGTAAGTATGGATTTTCAGGTACAGTAGCTTGTACTAATTCTCTCCACAAGGAAGATAAAGCCTTAGAGAGAAGTTGATGGAATATTTGCAGAGAGAAAAATCAATGCTAACAAAGTTACAATGTTCCTGAGCACATGGTGGAACAAAGGTCATATAGATTCTTAGCCAAAGCAGAAAATCATAAAAATTTCCTGAAAGGGCAAGGTCAATACTTATTTTTAAAATTAAATGTAAGATAATGCAAAGACTTTTACGTGTTTTGCCAGTGGATGTATTCGTGTGACTTTGTCAAAGTTAACACAACCAACTAATTGGTTCTGTTTTACAAATACCTTGTTTAAATTGATTTGTTTTAATATTTTTAAAGATAGTGACACAATCTCTTAAAATCCAATTTTCTATTCATGCTCCTAAAAACCCTTGATGTTTGTCTATGATCAATTTATTCAAAAGACAGAAATTCATCATTGCTTTTCATGCATAAAACTCCAATCATTAGAAAAGGATTGAGTTAAAAGAGGTTAAAAAAATCTGTCTCTTGGGAAATGAAGTTTAGCCTTAGAATTGATTTTAGTGGGGATAAGGAACTTGACTGTGACTGTCTTTCTTATGCCCAAGCTACTTTGGGCTAAATACTTAAAACTTTCCAGTGAAAAATTTTGAATACAATGATCAATCATCAGAACTGACTGTGGTGTGAACAAGGAATAAAAATGTGTATGTTTCATTCTGGGATTCTGCCACATACCTTTCGTCATGTAGGGTTTCTTAGCTCCTCAATTATTCTTCCTTCTCAGCTTTCCATCAATGCCGTGGAACCCAGTAACACCGATCTCTGATGGGTGTTTTTTACTGGACTGCTCACTTGGCCCACATTGCTCCTATCTATCACTGGAATAACAAATATTCTGCTATGGGTCAGAATAACTGGTCACAAGCAAATCTCAAGCTCAGAAAACAACAGCCAGGAGTATTCGGGGAGGAGATAGTTATAATCTCCGGGGTTCTTGAGAATGTAACCACTATATTCCTCTATAAAACTCTGTTCTCCCTGTAAGTGAATTCTTCAACTGTGCATAAATTCAACCATATCAGAAAATCCCCTGGGGACCAGGTAGGATTATCCGGTAGAAGACCTTATGAAGAATATAATTTAGGAAAACTCAATGAAACCGACTTGCGATTAAATTCTTTTGGAACAAGAAATGAGTGCAGCTTTAAAGCTTTAAAACTAATTTTGAAATCATTTTAAACAACTATTTTAAGTAGCAGGAAAGAAGCAGCAGAACTAAATGGCAGCTCCTGCCTATAACCTTACTGTTTAATTTACACTGGCACTAGAATACTAACCTATGACATAAGTCTGCCATACAAAATTGTTGAGGGGCTTCACTGGTGGCCCAGTGGTTAAAACTTTGCTTTCCAGGGCAGGGGATGTGAATTTGATCCATGATAGGGGAGCTAAGATCCCACAGGCATCCCCTTGTGGTCAAAATATCGAAATATAAAGCAGAAACTATACTGTAACAAATTCAATAAAGACTTTTTAAATGGTCCACATCAAAAAAGAAATCATTCAATGTGTGTATCCACAAAATCCACATGGATGTTTTCATGTTACATAAACATATTGAACACATCAAAGTTCAAACAAATCCAGAAAACCTTGGAGTTTAAATATCATATTGGGATTTTTTTTGACTTAAATAAATGTTGCTTACAAACAGCTGGTGAATGGGTTATTAGGAAGGAAACTATAGCAAAGGAAATATATGGAAAAAATAAACATTGTCATTATCTTTTTTCAAGAGCACATGTAGGAGCACATTCAACCACTTGAATATATCAAATAGTTAATTTGTAAAGAAATGACTCATTGCTACTTTGTCAGAGTTTGAAGAATAACCAGAAAATTTCCTCAGCACTAAAGGTCATCATTTTTAATGGCAATAATATATATATTTAGTGAACATCTATGTCATAGACAGTGCTAGACACTCGATAAATATTGATCTTGTTAACTCTCACACAACACCTCTTTAAGACAGTTATGATAAAATGCTTAATTTAGTTTTGAATTTTTAGTGAGAAGACCACAGAGTAAGGGACAAAATAAAAATACTTGATAATAGTACATTAATTGTTAGCTAATTAAATAATGTGATTACAGCTATGCCAATATAGATATTTTACATCACAGTGGAATAATAAAACTGGGCCACTGAAAACAGCAAAATGTGTCATAGTAGGCCAATCCAAAAGTGGTAAAGATCTTAGAAATCATCTGATCTATTGCTTTCATTTTGCAGATGTGCAAAACTAAGGCCCAAAGAGTTTGTGTACTTCGCCCGAAGTCAAACAGTGAGTCAATGCAGTGAATAAGGTGAAACATTATAGTTTATTAATTATTCTGAAATGTAGATTATTTTCAATGTAGAATATTGCTAAATGCTAAAATTTCTTCTATTTCTTTCAAAGAATAATTCAGACCTTCAGAAATTGTTTTTGATTTGATTGGTTTTATTGCGCATATTTGTGCTAGTGTTTGTGTGATATGTATATTTTGAATTATGAAAAATTAGAAATATCAGCAAAAATCAAAAAAGGTCACACATCAGAAAAGATTCTCTTTTCAGTTTTACCAAACTGTTTGAACAGTTAAAATTTATTGAAATTCTCCTTGAAATCTACATGCATCAGTCTATATATCAAAGACAAATGATATATACTCCTTTTTTGCCTACATAACACCGTGCTCATCAACCATAAAGGAATACCAGGTGAGGTACGGTTTATTTCCTTTATAGACAAATGTCTAGTTTTAAGATTCATTAAAATTATAATTTCATTTTGAATGGCTGAATGAAGATGGTGGTAGTTTCCCCAGCTGGCTTCTTTCAGTCTCATATTGATCACCGCAAAAGCTTTATTAATTATCTGCTGAGGTTTTCATCATGATAATGTTAATCAAGGAATAGCAATTTTGTTTATCAAGAGATATATTAAAGCTATTAATTCAGCCAAAAGATTAAACTAAAAGGGAAAAAATAATATTTATTTTTATATAAACAATTAAGTGGAAATTAGATAGGAACTTTGAGATGATTGATGTGCTAAAAATACTTTGTTATTCTTCACCAATGAAACAGTTAAAACATAAGCATCAAATTATTCATGTAGTTAATACCTTACATTTAATCTTGTGATAAAATATGGATATTCAATTTGAGACTTTTTTCTATGTAACTAAGTAATGTTATGGGCAATATTATGGTAAGCTCTAGAGTAGAGTTACTAAAATAGTATTCTCATCTCACCACTTATTTACTATGTGACTTTAGATAAATTACCTGAGTTTCCCATGAATCAGTTTCAGGGTAATATTATTAACAATATCACCGATTTGAAATGTGAATTAAATATAATGTATATAAAATAATAACTAACACATAGTTAACACTCTGTAAATGCTGGCTCTAATTGTTATTTAACTTTGAATATATTTACTATTACAGTAATATCAGCAAGCCTTATATAAATAATTTTATGTAAATTATAGTAAAAAGTGATCCACAACCTAATGATGTTTACTTTTACTATAGTAACCCTCAATATGAGTGAAAGTTGCTCAGTTCAGTTCAGTTAAGTTGCTCAGTCGTGTCTGACTCTTTGCGACCCCATTAATTGCAGCACGCCAGGCCTCCCTGTCTATCACCATCTCCCAGATTTCACTCATCTCACGTCCATCGAGTCAGTGATGCCATCCAGCCATCTCATCCTTGGTTGTCCCCTTCTCCTCCTGACCCCAATCCCTCCCAGCATCAGAGTCTTTTCCAATGAGTCAAATCTTCACATGAGGTGGCAAAAGTACTAGAGTTTCAGCTTCAGCATCATTCCTTCCAAAGAAATCCCAGGGCTGATCTCCTTGAAACGGACTGGTTGGATCTCCTTGCAGTCCAAGGGACTCTCAAAAGTCTTCTCCAACACCACAGTTCAAAAGCATCAATTCTTTGGCACTCAGCCTTCTTCACAGTCCAACTCTCACATCCATACATGACCACAGGAAAAACGATAGCCTTGACTAGATGGACCTTAGTCGGCAAAGTAATGTCTCTGCTTTTGAATATGCTATCTAGGTTGGTCATAACTTTTCTTCCAAGGAGTAAGCGTCTTTTAATTTCATGGCTGCAATCACCATCTACAGTGATTTTGGAGCCCAAAAAAATAAAGTCTGGCACTGTTTCCACTGTTTCCCCATCTATTTCCCATGAAGTGATAGGACCAGATGCCATGATCTTCGTTTTCTGAATGTTGAGCTTTAGGCCAATTTTTTCACTCTCCACTTTCATTTTCATCAAGAGGCTTTTTAGTTCCTCTTCACTTTCTGCCATAAAGGTGGTGTCATCTACATATCTGAGATTATTGATATTGATTCCAGCTTGTGTTTCTTTCAGTCCAGCGTTTCACATAATGTACTCTGAATAGAAGTTAAATAAGCAGGGTGACAATATCAGCCTTGACATACTCCTTTTCCTATTTGGAACCAGTCTGTTGTTCCATGTCCAGATCTAACTGCTGCTTCCTGACCTGCATACAGATTTCTCAAGAGGCAGGTTAGATGGTCTGGTATTCCCATCTCTCTCAGAATTTTCCACAGTTTATTGTGATCCACACAGTCAAAGGCTTTGGCATAGTCAATAAAGCAGAAATAGATGTTTTTCTGGAATCCTTTTGCTTTTTCCATGATCCAGCGGATGTTGGCAATTTGATCTCTGGTTCCTCTGCCTTTTCTAAAACCAGCTTGAACATTAGGGAGTTCACGGTTCACGGTTCACATTGCCAAAGCCTGGCTTGGAGAATTTTGAGCATTACTTTACTAGCATGTGAGATGAGCGCATTTGTGCGGTAGTTTGAGCATTCTTTGGCATTGCCTTTCTTTGGAATTGGAATGAAAAGTGACCTTTTCCAGTCCTGTGGCCACTGCAGAGTTTTCCAATTTGCTGGCATATTGAGTGCAGCACTTTCTTTCACAGCATCATCTTTCAGGATTTGAAATAGCTCAACTGAATTCCATCACCTCCACTAGCTTTGTTCGTAGTGATGCTTTCTAAGGCCCACTTGACTTCACATTCCAGGATGTCTGGCTCTAGATTAGTGATCACACCATCATGATTATCTGGGTCATGAAGATCTTTTTTGTACAGTTCTTCTGTGTATTCTTGCCACCTTTTCTTAACATCTTCTGCTTCTGTTAGGTCCATACCATTTCTGTCCTTTATTGAGCCCATCTTTGCATGAAATGTTCCCTTGGTATCTCTCATTTCCTTGAAGAGATCTCTAGTCTTTCCCATTCTGTTCTATTCCTCTTATTTCTTTGCACTGATCTCTGAAGAAGGCTTTCTTATCTCTTCTTGCTATTCTTTGAAACTCTGCATTCAGATGCTATATCTTTCCTTTTCTCCTTTGCTTTTCGCCTCTCTTCTTTTCACAGCTATTTGTAAGGTCTCCCCAGACACCCATTTTGCTTTTTTGCATTTCTTTTCCATGGGGATGGTCTTGATCCCTGTCTCCTGTACAATGTCACAAACCTCATTCCATTGTTCATCAGGCACTACTTTCACTGTATAATCATAAGGGATTTGATTTAGGTCATACCTGAATTGTCTAGCGGTTTTCCCTACTTTTTTCAATTTGAGTCTGAATTTGGCAATAAGGAGTTCATGATCTGAGCCACAGTCAGCTCCTGGTCTTGTTTTTGTTGACTGTATAGAGCTGCTCCTTCTTTGGCTGCAAAGAATATAATCAGTCTGATTTCGGTGTTGACCATCTGGTGATGTCCATGTGTAGAGTTTTCTCTTGGGTTGTTGGAAGAGGGTGTTTGCTATGACCAGTGCATTTTCTTGGCAAAACTCTATTAGTCTTTGCCCTGCTTCATTCCACATTCCAAGGCCAAATTTGCCCGTTACTCCAGGTGTTTCTTGACTTCCTACTTTTGCATTCCAGTCCCCTATAATGAAAAGGACATCTTTTTTGAAAGTTGCTCAGTCATGTCCAACTCTTTGTGACTCCATGGACTATACTGTCCATGGAATTCTCCAGGCCAGAATACTGGAGTGGGTAGCCTTTCCCTTCTCCAAGGGTTCTTCTCAACGCAGGGATCAAACCAAGTTCTCCTGCATTACAGGCATATTCTTTACCAGCTGAGCCACAAGGGAAGCCCAAGAATACTGGAGAGGGTAGCCTATCCCTTCTCTAGGTGATCTTCCTGACCCAGGAATCAAACTGGGATCTCCTGAATTGCAGGAGGATATTTTTTACCAACTAAGTTATCAGGCAAGCCCAGTAATTCAATAAATAAATAAAAATTTGACTAAATTAACAACAATAAATGATCTAATTTGATTCATTTGTTACTAATACTAAAATTACTAATAATTTTTGCTAATGGCAGGAAGGAATTTTTTTCTTTTGAACTGAAAAAAAGTCCCCAACCTCTAGAATACTGCACCCTTTAGGGTATAACACTATTGTATATATAGATGAGAGTACTGATTAGATAAAAGTAGTAACCTCAGTACTACAGAAGGTATAAATTGTCACATCTTTTCTAGAAGAGAGTTTGGAAACATATTCAGAACATTTGATATCAACTTTTAACCTTGTAATTTTACTTCCAGTAATCTACCCTGAGTAGATATTCAGACAATTCAAATTCAAAAATATCTATCACTGTAATATATACAATAACAACTATGGAAAATCTAAAAAATGTTCTTAGTCACTCAGTCGTGTCCAGTTCATTGGGACCCCATGAACTGTAGCCCACCAAGCTCCTCTGCCCATGGGGATTCTCCAGGCAAGAATACTGGAATGGGTTGCCATTTCCTTCTCCAGGGGATCTCCCCTACCTAGGGATAGAACCCAGGTCTCCGACATTGCAGGCAGATTCTTTACTATCTGAGCCACCAGGGAAGCCCAAGGCAAATCCCTGCATTAAGATATAGCTATGTGATAGAGTAATATGTAATCATGAGTAGATGTATTCATGCATCATGAATAGATCTTTCTTTTTCATTTCTCTGCCTTTAATATTCTCTATCAATAAATCAGTACTGCTGCTGCTGCTAAGTCACTTCAGTCATGTCTGACTCTGTGCAACCCCAGAGAAGGCAGCCCACTAGGCTCCCCTGTCCCATACTTCTGTACCCAAGGCTCTGTGAGTATCACAGTTTTTAAGAGTTACAAATGGCTTCCCAGATGGTACTAGGGGTAAAGAACCTGTTGCCAATTCAGGAAATGTAAGAGATGCAGGTTCAATCCCTGGATTAGGAAGATCCTTGGAGAAGGGCATGGCAACCCACTCCAGTATTCTTGCTTGGATAATTCCATGGATAGAGAAGCCTGGCAGGCTACAGTCCACAGGGTCGCACAGAGTCAGACAGGACTGAAGCGACTTAGCACATATGCACAAGAGATATGAAACCCTGCCTCAGATCCCCATTTCCTGCCCTGGAGTCTTGGTGATTATAAAAGGATAGGCTGTACAATTAAGAAAACAATACAGTATAATACATGGCAGATTTCAAATAAGTGGCACAATACAACCCTCACTTCATCCCAAAATGTTCTTTGACATGATTAACTTATTTGCCTTTTAAAATTAGCCATAAGAACATGTGCTATTATTATCTGATAAAGAAGTCCTGGAGGAAAAAAAATCTTGTCTGGTCCTAACAGCAAGAATACTTATCCATTCCATTAGTGGTAGGTGAGTTTTTCATCTCAGAAATATTTTTAAACTTCATAATTAATCAAATCTTCCCTCCTTTCAACTTTTGAAAAACTTAAAGCCATATATGTTGCCCACTTTGGTGGGTGTGTATTTTTTGCTTCATCTTTCATTCTACTCTTTGCGCCCATCTTTATTTTCATAAATGTGTCTAGATTTTAATTGGTGCTGCTTTATTTTATATGTCTTTGTAAACCAAATTACATCTTTGCTAAATATATACATATATATGTGCACACACACATTAACAGAGATAACTCAAGGGATTAGGAGAATGTGTCAGACAGTTTAGGCTAAATTATGATTTCCTCACAAATTCCTCTGTCCATGGAATTCTACAGACAAGAATACTGGGGTGGGTTGCCATGCCCTTCTCCAGGGAAGCTTCCCAGCCCAGGGATCAAACCTGGGTCTCCTGCATTACAGACAAATTCTTTACCATATGAGCCACCAGGGAAGCACAGGACAAGGTATACGATTCAAGGTGCTAGGTGGCATTCCTCAGTTTGTCTTTTTTGCAAAATGGGGATGACATCTTTATCATGTTGTTTTAAAGGGGGAATGAAATAAAATACATAAAATATGCATTTAATATGGGTTCTTACTATTATGTAGATCCTTGGGAAGTCAATAGAAAGAGGAGGAAGGTAATCATATCAAACTGAACTCTTGTTTCCAATTATCTTCCATTTGCAGTCTCCCCATCTCAACAGATGGCTCTTCTATTCTTCTAGTTATTTAGGCAAAAGCCCTGCAGTCATCATGAACTCCTCTCAGTTCTACAACCACCTAGTGGCAAATTCTCCCCAATGTTGCTCTGAAATATATTCAGAATCCAACTATTTCCTACCGCCTCCCCAGCTACTACCCTCTCCTGAGCCATCCAAACTTTGCCTGCATTACTGCAGTAGCCTCTGCAGTAACGCAGGCCAAACTACTAAAAAAAAAAAAAAAAAAAGACTTTTTACTGTGTTTTGGAGTATAGCCAATTAACAAACAATGTGGTGATTGTTTCAGGTTAACAGGGAAGGGATGCAGTCATTCATATACATGTATCCATTCTCCTCTAAACTCCCCTCCCATCCAGGCTGCATATAACACTGGACTGAGTTCCATGTCCTACTGTATAGTAAATCCTTGTTGATTATCCATTTTAAATACAGCAGTATGTACTTGTTGATCACAAACTCCCACCCAGCAACCTTAAATTCTAAATTCTCAGACTTCTCTAAGTCTGTCTCTTTCCACTTTGGTAAGTAAGTTCATTTGTATCATTTTTATCTTTTCTCCTCCAAATTCTACTCCCAATATCACAGCCAAATTTTCTATTAAACACATAAGTCAAATCACTCTTTCATCAGAATCCTTCAGAGTTCTGCACTGCATTTAGAGTAAAGGGCACAATCCTTTAAATGTCCTTCAAGGTCCTATAGGATCTTATTCCCTGTTATCTCTCTGGCCTCAGTTCCCACTCCTCTCCACTTTCTTCAACCTCTGAACCTGTCCACACTTCAGCCATTCTTTCTATCCCTTGAATGTGCCAAGGACATTCCATTTTTGGATCTTTGCGGGCTCTTGCATGTGCCTGGAGGGCATAACCCACAGACAGCTAACACCCTGGCCTCCTTCAGAACTTTGTTCAAATGCCACCACTTCGTAAGGCCTCTTGTGGGCCCTCAATACTTCAGAAGTCTTCCCTCACCTTGTTATGTATGTGCTGTGCTGTTTTCATGACACTTTTCACCTTCTATTATTTATTTGTTAGCCTCTCAGTCATGGCGGTGTGGGTCAGCAGTGGCCTGCTGCAGGGTTAGGGGCACCGACATAGCAGTGCTTACATGGTACATTTTGAAGGAGGTCCCCATTATATCCATTACCTCCACCATAGTTTGGTCCCAGGTAAATAACAGGGAAGGAACACAGACCCTACCCATCAACAGAAAATTGGATTAAAGATTTGCTGAGCGTTGCCCCATCAGACCAAGACCCAGTTTCCCCCTCAGTCAGTCTCTCCCATCAGGAAGCTTCTGTAAGCCTCTTATCCTTCTCCATCAGAGGACAGACAGACTGAAAACCTCAATCACAGAAAACTAACCAATCTAATCACATGGACCACAGCCTTGTCTAACTCAGAGAAACTATGAGCCATGTTGTGTAAGGCCACCCAAGATGGGTGAGGTCATGGTGAAGAGTTCTAACAATCCGTGGTCCCCTGGAGAAGGGAATGCCAAATCACTTCAGTATTCTTGCCTTGAGAACCCCATGAACAGTATGAAAAAGCAAAAAGATAGGACACCAAAAGATGAACTCCCCAGGATGGTAGGTGCCCAATATGCTAGTGGAGATCAGTGGAGAAATAACTCCAGAAAGAATAAAAAGATGGAGCCAAAGCAAAAACAACACCAAGTTGTGGATGTGACTGGTGATAGAAGTAAAGTCTGATGCTGTAAAGAGCAATATTGCATAGGAATCTGGAATATTAGGCCCATGAATCAAGGCAAATTGGAAGTGGTCAAACAGGAGATGGCAAGAGTGAATGTGGACATTCTAGGAGTCAGTGAACTAAATGGACTGGAATGGGTGAATTTAACTCAGATGACCATTATATCTACTACTACTGTGGGCAAGAATCCCTTAGAAGAAATGGAGTAGCCATTATAATCAACAAAGGAGTTCAAAATGCAGTACTTGGATGCAGTCTCAAAAATGACAGAATGATCTCTGTTCATTTCCAATGCAAACCATTCAATAATCCAGTAATCCAAGTTTATGCCCTGATAAGTAATGCTGAAGAAACTGAAGTTGAATGGTTCTATGAAGACCTACAAGACCTTTTACAACTAACACCCAAAAGAGATGTCCTTTTCATTATAGGGGACTGGAATGCAAAAGTAGGAAGTCAAGAAACACCTGGAGTAACAGGCAAATTTGGCCTTGGAGTACAGAATGAAGCAGGACAAAGGCTAATAGAGTTTGGCCAAGAGAATATACTGATCATAGCAAATACCCTCTTCCAACAACACAAGAGAAGACTCTATACATGGACATCATCAGATGGTCAATACCAAAATCAGATTGATTATATTCTTTGCAGCCAAAGATGGAGACGCTCTATACAGTCAGCAGAAGCAAGACTGGGAGTGGACTGTGGCTCAGATCACAAACTCCTTATTGCCAAATTCAGGCTTAAATTGAAGAAAGTAGGGAAAACCACTAGATCATTCAGGTATGACCTAAATCAAATCCTTTATGATTATACAGTGGAAGTGAGAAATAGATTAAAGGGACTAGAGCTGATAGACAGAGTGCCTGAAGAACTATGGATGGAAGTTTATGACATTGTACGGAAGGCAGGGATCAAGACCATCCCCAAGAAAAAGAAATGCAAAAAGGTAAAATGGCTGTGTGAGGAGGCCTGATAAATAGCTGTGAAAAGAAGAGAAATGAAAGACAAAGGAGGAAAGGTAAGATATACCCATTTGAATGCAGAGTTCCAAAGAATAGCAAGGAGAGATAACAAAGCCTTCCTCAGTGATCAATGCAAAGAAATAGAGGAAAACAATAGAATGGGAAAGACTAGAGATCTCTTCAAGAAAATTAGAGATACCAAGGGAACATTTCATGCAAAGATGGGCTCAATAAAGGACAGAAATAGTATGGACCTAACAGAAGCAGAAGATACTAAGAAGAGGTGGCAAGAATACACAGAAGAACTATACAAAAAAGATCTTCATGACCCAGATAATCATGATGATGTTATCACTCACCTAGAGCCAGACATCCTGGAGTCCAAAATCAAGTGGGCCTTAGGAAGCATCACTACAAACAAAACTAGTGGAGGAGATGGAATTCCAGTTGAGCTACTTTGAATCCTAAAAGATGATGCTGTGAAAGTGCTCCACTCAATATGCCAGAAAATTTGGGAAACTCAGCAGTGGCCACAGGACTGGAAAAGGTCAGTTTTCATTCCAATCCCAAAGAAAGACAATGCCAAAGAATGCTCAAACTACCCCACAATTGCACTCATGTCACACGCTAGTAAAGTAACGTTCAAAATTCTCCAAGCCAGGCTTCAACAGTACATGAACCATGAACTTCCAGATGTTCAAGTTGCATTTAGAAAAGGCAGAGGAACCAGAGATCAAATTGCCAACATCCGCTGGATCATGGAAAAAGGAAGAGAGTTCCAGAAAAACATCTACTTCTGTTTAATTGACTATGCCAAAGCCTTTGGCCGTGTGGATCACAAAAAACCGTGGAAAATTCTGAAAGAGACGGGAATACCAGACCACCTGACCTGCCTCTTGAGAAATCTGTGTGCAGGTCAGGAAGCAATAATTACAAATGGACATGAACAACAGACTGTTTCCATATTGGGAAAGGAGTACATCAAGGCTGTATATCACTCTGCTTATTTAACTTATATGCTGAGAACATCGTGAGAAATGCTGGACTGAATGAAGCACAAGCTGGAATCAAGATTGCCAGGAAATATCAATAACCTTGGAGATGAAGATGACATCACCTTTATAGCAGAAATTGAACTGGAAGCCAAGGTTAAGAAAACCCATGGAAGCACTCCATGCAGGTCCACCTCCAAGGGGTCAGGATAGGCAGGAGAGAGTAGAAGATAAACTGAAGGGGCCACTAGAAAACATCAAGCATAGGTACAAATCACTGTCCCACTAAGTGTAGCGAGAAGCAGCAATTCCTATACTAAGTAATAAGGCAACTTAGAGTAATGTTTCTTTGACACATGCAAATGAACACTGACTTCACTGGGAATTGTGCATATAGTGTCTCTAGGAAACTTTTATATACACAAAAAATATACATATTTTTATGATGTTAAAAGATTATAGAAATGGGTAAAAAAAAAGATCAATTAAAAGCCAATGAATGGAGGAGCCTGGTAGGCTGCAGTCCATGGGGTCGCGAAGAGTCGGACACGACCAAGCGACTTCCCTTTCACTTTTCACTTTCATGCATTGGAGAAGGAAATGGCAACCCATTCCAGAGTTCTTGACTGGAGAATCCCAGGGACAGGGGAGCCTGGTGGGCTGCCGTCTATGGGGTCGCACAGAGTCAGACACGACTGAAGAGACTTAGCAGCAGCAGCAGAAGCCAATGAATAAGTCTTAAAAATATTTTATACCGGAACTAGATTATGAAACTTCCTTCCCTGAATTGCTTACCACTTTTGCATTTCTACAAAAATAGCATATCCCATTAATATCATATGAATATTTTATGACTAATTTCAAAATTACAGTTCTGCTAATATGTCGCTTATAGTACTTTCCATTCACTGAACTCACTTTGTGAAGTACATTAATCTATTTTAATTTTACTTTTTATAATACAAAACCTATGTTTTTATTTCCTTTATAATCACTATAATTTTAGCTATTTTATTTGTCAACCTGTTAAGTATCATGTAACTCACTGACAGCTTTATTTGCTCTTCAAAGTTGATTTTTTAGTTATGTGACTGCAGAAGTCTCATCTTATGAAATGTGCTTATAAAAAGATAGTAAATGCACATGTACTTAAAAATAGAAAGCATTGTTTAAATTGTCTTTGGTAATTTGTCGTTTTCTTCCTTCTATGTTCTGTCTTGCAGGAGCTAAAAAAATCGGAGCTAAATTTCCAAGTATCCCTGCCATTAGAATCCATCCATAAGAGCTTCTTGCAGATGATTCTGAAGGTCAAAGAGAAACAGAAGAGAAACTATTGTTTCTCCAATAGAAGTTGAGAGAGCTGGGGATTCAGCAGATTTTGCAGAAGCTATTCAGTATTCTTCAGACAATAAGCCATCTGATACAGGAAGCAGCTGTGACCATCACTGGTATTTCCTGTGGATCCTTCAATCTCTGGACTACTAGAAATGAACCCAGATTTGGAAGAAGGAATTTAGACTTTATTTATTTTTTAAAAATTGTTTTAAGTGGAGGCTAATTAAAATTCTGTGGTGGCTTTTGCCATACATTGACATGAATAAGCCATGGTATACATGTGGCCCCCATCCCAAACCCCCCTCCCACCTCTCTCCCCATCCCATCCCTCTGGGTTGTCCCAGTGAAGCAGCTTTGAGTGCCCTGTTTCATGCATTGAACTTGCACTGATCATCTATTTTACATATGGTAATATACATACCAATGCTATTCTCTCAAATCATCCCACCCTCGCCTGCTTCCACAGAGTCCAAAAGTCTGTTCTTTATATTTGTGTCTCTTTTGCTGTCTCACATATAGGGTTGTTGTTACCATCTTTCTATATTCCATATATATGTGTTTATATACTGTATTGGCATTTTTCTTTCTGACTTACATCACTCTGTGTAATAGTCTCCAGTTTCATCCACCTCATTAGAACTGATTCAAATGTGTTATTTTTAATGGCTGAGTAATATTCCATTGTGTATATGTACCACACCTTTCTTATCCATTCATCTGCTGATGGACATCTAGGTTGCTTCCATGTCCTAGCTATTGTAAACAGTGCTGCAATGAACATTGGGGTACATGTGTCTCTTTCAATTCTGGTTTCTTCAGTGTGTATGCCCAACAGTGGGATTGCTGGGTCATATGGCAGTTCTATTTCCAGTTTTTCAAGGAATCTCCACACTGGTCTCCATAGTGGTTGTATTAGCTTGCATTTACACCAACAGTGGAAGAGAGTTCCCTTTTCTCCACACCCTCTCCAGCTTTTATTTTTTGTAGACTTTTCAATAGCAGCCATTCTGAAGGTACAGGAAGGTACCTCACTGTGGTTTTGATTTGTATTTCTCTGATAATGAGTGATGCTGAGCATCTTTTCATGTATTTGTTAGCCATCTGTATGTCTTCTTTGGAGAAATGTCTGTTTAGTTCTTTGGCCCATTTTTTGATTGGGTCGTTTATTTTTCTGGTATTGAGCTACATGAGCTGCTTGTATATGTTTGAGTATTCCTTGTCAGTTGTTTTGTTTGCTATTATTTTCTCCCATTCGGAAGGCTGTCTTTTCACCTTGCTTAGAGTTTCCTTCATTGTGCAAAAGCTTTTAAGTTTAATTAGGTCCCATTAGTTTATTTTTGCTTTTATTTCCATTACTCTGGGAGGTGGGTCATAAAGGGTCTTGCTGTGATTTATGTCAGAGAGTGTTTTGCCTATGATTTCCTCTAGGAGTTTATAAATTCTGGTCTTACATTTAGATCTTTAATCTATTTTGAGTTTATTTTTGTATATGGCGTTAGAAAGTGTTCTAGTTTTATTGTTTTACAGGTGGTTGGCCAGTTTTCCCAGCACTTCTTGTTAAAGAGATTGTCTTTTCTATATTGTATATTTTTGCCTTTTGCCTCCTTTGTCAAAGATAAGGTGCCCATAGATGCATGGATTTATCTCTGAGCTTTCTATTTTGTTCCACTGATCTATATTTCTGTCTTTGGGCCAGTACCACACTGTCTTGACTGTAGCTTTGTAGTATAGTCTTAAGTCAGGCAGGTTGATTTCTCCAGCTCCATTCCTCTTTCTCAAGATTGCTTTGGCTATTCAAGGTTTTTTGTATTTCCATGAAAGTGAAGTCGCTCAGTTGTGTCCGACTCTTTGCGACCCTGTGGACTGTAGCCTACCAGTCTCCTCTGTCCATAGGATTTTCCAGGCAATAGTACTGGAGTGGATTGCCATTTCCTTCTCCAGGGGATCTTCCTGACCCAGGGATTGAACGAAGGTCTCCCGCATTGTAGACAGACGCTTTACTGTCTGAGCCACCACATTGTGAAATTATTTGTTCTAGTTCTGTGAAAAATACCATTGGTAGCTTGATAGAGATTGGATTGAATCTGTAAATTGCTTTGGGTAGTATACTCATTTTCACTATATTAATTTTTCCAATCTATGAATATGGTATATTTCTCCATCTGTTTGTGTTATCTTTGATTTCTTTGCTCGGTGTTTTATAGTTTTCTATATATAGATTTTTTGTTTCTTTAGGTAGATTTATTCCTAAGTATTTTATTCATTTTGTTGCAGTGGTGAATGGGATTGTTTCCTTAATTTCTCTTTCTGTTTTCTTATTATTAGTGTATAGGAATGCAAGGAATTTCTGTGTATTAATTTTATATCTTGCAACTTTACTATATTCATTGATTAGCTCTAGTAATTTTCTGGTGGTGTCTTAGGGTTTTCTATGTAGAGGATCATGTCATCTGCACACAGTGAGTGTTGTACTTCTTTTCCAATCTGGATTCCTTTTATTTCTTTTTCTTCTATGAGTGCTGTGGCTAAAACTTCCAACACTATGTTGAAGAGTAATGGTGAGAGTGGGCATCCTTGTCTTGTTCCTGACTTTAGGGGAAATGCTTTCAATTTTTCACCATTGAAGATAATGTTTGCTGCGGATTCATTATATATAGCTTTTATTATGTTGAGGTATGTTCCTTCTATTCCTGCTTTCTGGAGAGTTTTTATCATAAATGGGTGTTGAATTTTGTCTAAGGATTTCTCTGCATCTATTAAAATAATCATATTGCTTTTATCTTTCAATTTGTTAATGTGGTGTATCACATTGATTGATTTGAAAATATTGAAGAATCCTTGCTTCCCTGGGATAAAGCCCACTTGGTCATGATGTATGATCTTTTTTAATATGTTGTTGGATTTGGTTGCTAGAATTTTGTTGAGGATTTTTGCATCTGTGCTCATCAGCGATATTGGCCTGAAGTTTTTTTTTTTTTATGTGTGTGTGTGGCATCTTTGTCTGATTTTGGTGTTAGGATGATGGTGGCCTCATAGAAGGAGTTTGGGAGTTTACCTTACTCTGCAATTTTTCAAGAGTTTGAGTAGCTCTTCTCTACATTTTTGGTAGAATTCACCTGTGAAACCATCTGGTCCCAGGCTTTTGTTTGTTTGAAGATTTTTTATTATATTTTCAATTCCAGTGCTTGTGATGGATCTGTTAAGATTTTCTATTTCCTCCTGGTTCAGTTTTGGAAGGTTATACTTTTCTAAGAATTCATCCATTTCTTCCAAGTTGTCCATTTTCTTGGCATATAGTTGCTGATAGTAGTCTCTGATCCTTTGTATTTCTGTGTTGCCTGTTGTGATTTCTCCATTTTCATTTCTAACTTTGTTGACTTGATTCTTCTCCCTTTTTTTCTTGATGAGTCTGGCTAATGGCTTGTCTATTTTACTTATCTTCTCCAATAACCAGCTTTTAGTTTTGTTGATTTTTGCTATAGTCTCCTTTGTTTCTTTTTCACTTATTTCTGCTCTCATTTTAATGATTTTTTTCCTCCTACTAACCCTGGGGTTCTTCATTTCTTCTCTTTCTAGTTGCTTTAGCTCTCAGTTCAGTTCAGTTCAGTTCAGTCGCTCAGTTGTGTCCGACTGTTTGTGACCCCATGAACTGCAGCATGCCAGGCCTCCCTGTCCATCACCATCTCCCAGAGTTCACTCAAACTCATGTCCATCGAGTCAGTGATGCCATCCAGCCATCTCATCCTCTGTCATCCCCTTTTCCTCCTGCCCCTAATCCCTCCCAGCATCAGAGTCTTTTCCAATGAGTCAACGCTTCACATGAGGTGGCCAAAATACTGGAGTTTCAGCTTTAGCATCAGTCCTTCTAAAGAACACCCAGGGCTGATCTCCTCTGGAATGGACTGGTTGGATCTCCTTGCAGTCCAAGGGACTCTCAAGGGTCTTCTCCAACACCACAGTTCAAAAGCATCAGTTTTTTGGTGCTCAGCTTTCTTCACAGTCCAAGTCTCACATCCTTACATGGCCACTGGAAAAACTATAGCCTTGACTAGATGGACCTTAGTCAGCAAAGTAATGTCTCTGCTTTTGAATATGCTATTTAGGTTGGTCATAACTTTCTTTCCAAGGAGTAAGCATGTTTTAATTTCATAGCTGCAATCACCATCAAAGTTAGGTTACTTATTTGATTTTTCTCTTGAAGTAAGCTTGTATTGTTATGAACCTCCCCCTTAGCATCACTTTTACTGAATCCCGTAAGTTTTGGGCTTCCCTTGTGGCTCAGTTATAAAAAAAATACACCTGTCAAAGCAAGAGATGCAACAGACCTGGGTTCAATCCCTGGGTCAGGAAGTTCCCCTATAAAGAAATGGCAACCCAATCTAGTATTCTTGCCTGGAAAAACCCCATGGAAAGAGGAGCCTGGAAAGCTATAGTCTATGGGGGTCACAAAAGAGTTGGACACGACTTAGTGACTAAACAACAACAACATGGGTTTTGGATTGCTGCTTTTTATTTTCATTTGTTTCTATGAATATTTTTATTTCCTTCTTTGATTTCTTCTGTGATTTGTTGATTATTCAGAAGAGTCTTATTTAGAGCATGTTGTTTACACTCCATATTTTTGTATTTTTAATAGTTTTTTTCCTATAGTTGACATCTAATCTTGCTGCATGCAAAGATGGGCTCAGTAAAGGACAGAAATGATATGGACCTAACAGAGGCAGAAGATATTAAGAAGAGGTGGCAAGAATACACAGAAGAACTGTACAAAAAAGATCTTCATGACCCAGATAATCGCAATGGTGTGATCACTCTCACTCACCTAGAGCAGAACACCCTGGAATGTGAAGTCAAGTGGGTCTTAGGAAGCATCACTATGAACAAAGCTAGTGGAAGTGATGGAATTCCAGTTGAGCTACTTCAAATCCTAAAAGATGATGCTGTGAAAGTGCTGCACTCAATATGCCAGAAAATTTGGGAAACTCAGCAGTGGCCACAGGACTGGAAAAGGTCAGTTTTCATTCCAATCCCAAAGAAAGACAATGCCAAAGAATGCTCAAACTACCACACAATTGCACTCATCTCACACGCTAGTAAAGTAATGCTCAAAATTCTCCAGGACAGCCTTTAGCAATACGTGAACCATGAACTTCCAGATGTTCAAGCTGGATTTAGAAAAGGCAGAGGAACCAGAGAACAAATTGCCAACATCCATTGAATCATTGAAAAAGCAAGAGAGTTCCAGAAAAACATCTATTTCTGCTTTATTGACTATGCCAAAGCCTTTGACTGTGTGTATCACAATAAACTCTGGAAAATTCTGAAAAAGATGGGAAAACCAGACCACCTGACCTGCCTCTTAAGAAACCTATATGCAGGTCAGGAAGCAACAGTTAGAACTGGACATGGAACAGACTGGTTCCAAATAGGAAAAGTAGTACATCAAGGCTGTACATTGTCACCCTACTTAATTAACTTATATGCCAAGTATATCATGAGAAATGCTGGCTGGAGGAACCACAATCTGGAATCAAGATTGCCAGGAGAAATATCAATAACCTCAGATATGCAAATGACACCACCGTTATGGTAGAAAGTAAAGATGAACTAAAAAGCCTCTTGATGAAAGTGAAAGAGGAGAGTGAAAAAGTCGACTTTAAAACCCAACATTCAGATAACTAAGATCATGGCATCTGGTCCCATCACTTCATGGGAAATAAATGGGAAAACAGTAGAAAGAGTGGTTGACTTTATTATTATTATTATTTGGCTCCAAAATCACTACAGATGGTGATTGCAGTGATGAAATTAAAAGACACTTACTCCTTGGAAGGAAAGTTATGACCAATTTAGATAGCATATTAAAAAGCAGAGACATTACTTTGTCAACAAAGATCCATCTAGTCAAACCTATGATTTTTCAAGTAGTCATGTATGGATGTGAGAGTTGGAGTATAAAGAAAGCTGAGTGCTGAAGAATTGATGCTTTTGAACTGTGGTGTTGGAGAAGACTCTTGAGAGTCCCTTGGACTGCAAGGAGGTCCAACCAGTCCATCCTAAAGGAGATCAGTCCTGGGTGTTCATTGGAAGGATTGATGTTGAAGCTGAAACTCCAGTACTTTGGCCACCTGATGCAAAGAGCTGACTCATTTGAAAAGACCCTGATGCCAGAAAAGATTTAGGGCAGTAGGAGAAGGTGATGACAGAGAATGAGATGGTTGGATGGCATCACCAACTCAGTGGCCACTGGTTGGTGTAGACTCCGGGAGTTGGTGATGGACAGGAAGGCCTGGCATGCTGCAGTTCATGGGTCACAAAGAGTCAGACACGACTGAGCCACTGAACTGAACTGAACTGAATCTTACTGCATTGTGATCAGAAAAGATGCTTGAAATTATTTCAATTTTTTAAAATTTACCAAGGCTAGATTTATGACCCAGGATGTGATCACTCCTGGAGAAGAATCCGTGTGCACTTGAGTGAAGTTGAAATCCATTGTTTTGGAGTGAAATGTCCTATATATATCAATTAGGTCTAACTGGTCCTTTGTATCATTTAACATTTGTGTTTCCTTGCTAATTTTCAGTTTGGTTGATCTATCCATGGGTGTGAGTGGGGTATTAAAGTCTCCCAGTTTTATTGTGTTATTATTTATTTCCCTTTACATACTTGTTAGCACCTGCCTTACATATTGAGGTGGTCCCATGTTGGGTGCATATATATTTATAATTGTTATATCTTCTTATTGGATTGATCCTTTGATCATTATGTAGTGTCCTTCTTTGTCTCTTTTCATGGTCTTTGTTTCAAAGTCTCTTCTATCTGATATGAGTATTGCTACTCTTGCTTTCTTTTGGTCTCCATTTGCACCCTAGAGTATTATTTTTAAATTTTGGCTGAAATGTGTTGGGTCTTCATTGCAGCATGGAGTATGGGCTCTAGAGCATGGGGGTCAGTAATCAGGGCATGAGGGCTTAGTTGCCACAAGTCGTGTGGTATCTTAGTTCCCAGACCAGATATGGAACCCCTGTGCACTGAGTGCATTGGAAGGTAGATTCTTAAGCACTGGGCCATCAGAAAAGTCCCCACTTTCTGACTTTAAATCCTACTGCCTTTTCTATGGATGTATAAGCCCCTAACTTTCTGTTTTGTTTTGAAGATTTTTTGATGTAGACCATTTGCATCATTTTTATTGAATTTGTTATAATGTTGTTTCTGTTTTTTGTTTCAATTTTTTGGCTGCAAGGCATGTGGGATCTTTGCTGCCTGATCAGGAATTGAACCCACACCCTTTGCATATTAGAAGGTTAAGTCCCAAGCACTGGATCACCAGAGAAATCCATTGTTATTAAAATACTCTTCTACAAATATGCCTTTTTGCTTGAAACATTTCAAGTTGTTTCTGTTTTCCTGATAGATACCAACAGATATTAGTGCAAAATTTGGTTTAAAAAGGGAGAGGTGTTGTAGTGGTTTTGTTGCTTAGTTGTGTCTGACTCTTTGCCACCCCATGCGCTGTAGCCTGCAAGGCTCCTCTGCCCATGGGATTTCCCAGGCAAGAATATTGGAGTAGGTTGCCATTTCTTTCTCCAGGGGATCTTCCCATCCCACAGGTCAAACCCACATCTCCTACATCGAAGGTGGATTCATCACCACTGAGCCACCAGAGAAGTGAAAGTCACTCAGTCATGTCCGACTCTGCGACCCCATGGACTGTACAACCCATGGAATCTTCCAGGCCAGAATATTGGAGTTGGTAGCCTATTCCTTCTCCAGGGGATCTTTCCAACACAGGAATCAAACTGGGATCTCTTTACAGGCAGATTGTTTATCAGCTGAGCTACCAAACCCCTAAAAAGGGAGAGGGGCACTGCCAAATAATAACCTAAAACGTGAGGCCCTGCTTATTGGATAGGTGATGGGGTGTGAAGAAATTGTTGTCAGGGAACCTGCACATATGTACACGCAGTATAAAAAATATAAACTCTCATATGTGATTACTTGGAAGGTGCAAATTTGGCCCCAGGCTGGTGTTTGAAAACAGATTTCTGGAGGGTTCTTTTCACTATAAGAATGGTATGTGTGTGTGTGTGCATGCCAAGTTGCTTCAGTTGTGTCTACCTCTTTATGACCATATGGACTGCAGCCCACCAGGCTCCTCTGTTCATGGAATTCTCTAGATGTGAATACTGGAGTGGGTTGCCATGCCCTCCTCCAGGGAATTTTCTTGACCCAGGGATCAAACCTGCATTTCTTATGTCTCCTGCATTTGCAGGCAGATTCTTTGCCAATAGCACCATCTGGGAAGCCCATAAGAATGGCATGCTGTGCCCAAAATACTTTTGAAATAATATGGCTTGTGCTAAATACCTGCTTTCTTCTGGGAGACTGAAACTTTGGTACGTGCTAGGCAGAAGGTGCCTACATGACCAGTCCCCAGTGAAAATGCTAGCCAATTAGTCTCTAATGAGCTTCCCTGCTATACAATGTTTCACATGGATTATCACAGCTTGCTGCAGGAGTTAAGCACATCCTGTGTGAATCAAAAGGGTTCTTGAAAGCTTTACCTGGTTTCCTCCAGACCATACACCATATGCCTTGTTTCTTTGCTGACTTGGCTTCATATCCTTTCACTGTAGTAAATCATAGCCATGAGTACGATGACATCCTGAGTCCCATTATTCCTCCTACTAAATAAATCATCTGAGGACAGTCTTGAAAACCGCCAACACAAATGCACAGTCAAGTTCCTCCCAGATTGAACAACAGGAGTCTAATTAAGAAATTTCCCTCATTCCTAAGGTGCAGCATCTTCATGCATTCTGCCTACTGATTGAACTGTCTCACTGATTATGAACCAGTGACTGCTATGTGTCTCCCATTCTTCTCCTTCCTGAATGGGTGATTTTACTGCAGTGGTCTTGTGTCTGCTCTACCATTGAGAACTGTGTAGGTGTCCTGTCCATCAGCTTCTAACCCACCCTCTTGTATCTACTTTGTGATGTTGTCCTGAGACTCTGAAAACCACTGCTTTACCAGCTGGTTCCCTGGCAATGCTGTGCCCCAAGGGGATACTTGGAGGAGCCTAGAAGGTTGGAAAAGGAAAAAGGGACACCGATTGTTCTTGTTTCTCTCTGTGCTTCACTTTCTCACACTGGCAGCGGCAGTCCATTTCAGTAGCAGCAGCTGAGTCTATTTTGCAATTTCCTCTAATCCGCACAGAACCAGTTTTACTGCAGCTCCTCAGAGGCATCATTATAAGGTGAACAGTAACCCTTGCTCAGAGGTTTCGGGGTCCAAGCCCTATGGGTCCCCCTCCAAGTGTAGAGATACTAGCAGTGGTTGACTAGCATCTCTTTTATTAATTCTGCATTTCAGCTTCAGAGAGCCTCTTCTCTAACCTTCTAAATATTAGTCATTCAAACCTCTTCTCTTTACTCCCCATGTCCTAATGGTGATGGCTACTACTTTCTGTGACATCTTAGACTTCTTATTTTGACTCAGTTTTTCAAACACAAATCATTAATACTTGGTATTAAATTATCTCTTTTAAAATAGCTGGTGTATTCTCTCATTCATACAGCAAATCACCACTGGCTACCTGTTTTACATATGGTATTACATATGTTTCAGTGCTACTCTCTCAATTCACCCCACCCTCTCCTTTCCCCACTGTGTCCACACGTCTTTTCTGATGTCTGTGTCTCTGTTGCTACCCTGCAAATAGTAGGTTCATCAGTATCATCTTTCTAGATTCCTTTTCTATGCATTAATATATGATATTTGTTTTTCTCATTATGACATACTTCACTCTATATAATAGGCTCTGGGTTCATCCACTTCATTGGAACTAACTCAACTGTGTTCCTTTTTATGGCTGAGTAATATTCCATTGCATATACGTACCACAACTTCTTTATCCATTCATCTGTCAGTGAACATCTAGGTTGCTTCCATGTCCTAGCTATTGTAAATACTGTTGCAACAAACATGGGGGTACATGTCTTTTTCAATTATGATTTCCTAAGGATATACGCTGGAGAAGGAAATGGCACCCCACTCCAGTATTCTTGCCTGGAAAATCCCATGGATTGAGGAGCCTGGTGGGCTGCAGTCCATGGGGTCGCTAAGAGTCAGACACGACTGAGTGACTTCCCTTTCACTTTTCACTTTCATGCATTGGAGAAGGAAATGGCAACCCACTTCAGTGTTCTTGCCTAGAGAATCCCAGGGATGGGGGAGCCTGGTGGGCTGCCGTCTATGGGGTCACACAGAATCAGACATGACTGAAGCAACTTAGCAGCAGCATCAGCAGCAAGGATACATGCCTAGTAGTGGGATTCTTAAGAGGGAGATGACATATGTATACCTATGGATCATTCATGTTGATGTATGGCAGAAATTAACACAGTATTGTAAGGTAATTATCCTCCAATTAAAAATAAATAAATAAAAATTTGAAATCACACACACACACAGAAAAGAGGCAGCAAATGATTTGGCTGTCAAAAATCTTTATATATCCTTTCCAGAAACACTTAAAAAAGAGCATTGCTCACTAAGATTAGAAACACTATCAAATTCCTTGAGACCCTGGACTACCAGCCTGGTGCAGTGATGGGAAAGAAGTTTCTGTTGTCTCTCTTGGAGAGTGTGTAAGTTCCATCCAAGGGAGGAAGTGTGCAATGGGTATGAGGTGGACAGAAAGGCAGACTGTGGCAGAGACCGCTTAGTTGTTTATCAAACCTATCTCCTCTCCTCCTGGGTAAACAGCTAGCCTACAGTTTCCAGATCCCTTGTTTTTAGATTTGGTCACAAACAGTGTGGCTTACCCAACAGTAAATTTATTGTCTCCTGGTTCTAGAGGCTGGAAGTCCAAGGCCAAGGTGGTGACAGGGTTGGCTCCTCCTGCAGGCTGGGAGGGAGAAGCCCTTTTAGGCCTTTCTTCTGGCTCTGCTGGTTGGGACAGTCTCTGGCAACTTTGACTTGTAGAGGTGTTATTCTTCATCTCTAATGTCTGAACTCATGTTGACATGGTATTCCCTCTGGGTCTCTATCTGTCTCCAAATTGCCTCTTTTGGAGACATCAGTTATATATTGGATTAGTTAACTATATCTATAATACAATGACCTTACTTCCAAATAAGATTGTATTTAGAGGTAGTAGGGGTTAGAATTCACCATGTGAACTTTCAGTTCAGTTGAGTCACTCAGTCGTGTCCAACTCTTTGCCACCCCATGAATCGCAGCATGCCAGGCCTCCCTGTCCATCACCAACTCCCGGAGTTCACTCAGACTCACGTCCATCAAGTCAATGATGCCATCCAGCCATCTCATCCTCTGTTGTCCCCTTCTCCTCCTGCCCCCAATCTCTCCCAGCATCAGAGTCTTTTCCAATGAGTCAACTCTTCACATGAGGTGGCCAAAGTACTAGAGTTTCAGCTTCAGCATCATTCCCTCCAAGGAAATCCCAGGGCTGATCTCCTTCAGAATGGACTGGTTGGAACTCCTTGCAGTCCAAGGGACTCTCAAGAGTCTTCTCCAACACCACAGCTCAAAAGCATCAATTCTTTGGCGCTCAGCATTCTTCACAGTCCAACTCTCAACATCCATACATGACCACAGGAAAAATGATAGCCCTGACTAGACGGACCTTAGTCGGCAAAGTAATGTCTCTGCTTTTGAATATACTATCTAGGTTGCTCATAACTTTTCTTCCAAGGAGTAAGCGTCTTAATTTCATGGCTGCAGTCACCATCTGCAGTGATTTTGGAGCCCAGAAAAATGAAGTCTGACACTGTTTCCACTGTTTCCCCATCTATTTCCCATGAAGTGATGGGACTGGATGCCATGATCTTCGTTTTCTGAATGTTGAGCTTTAGGCCAACTTTTTCACTCTCCACTTTCACTTTCATCAAGAGGCTTTTTAGTTCCTCTTCACTTTCTGCCATAATGGTGGTGTCATCTGCATATATGAGGTTATTGATATTTCTCCCGGCAATCTTGATTCCAGCTTGTGTTTCTTTCAGTCCAGCATTTCTCATAATGTACTCTGCATATAAGTTAAAAAAGTAGGGTGACAATATACAGCCTTGACGTACTCCTTTTCCTACTTGGAACCAGTCTGTTGTTCCATGTCCAGATCTAACTATTGCTTCCTGACCTGCATACAGATTTCTCAAGAGGCAGGTCAGGTGGTCTGGTATTCCCATCTCTTTCAGAATTTTCCACAGTTTATTGTGATCCACAGTGTCAAAGGCTTTGGCATAGTCAATAAAGCAGAAGTAGATGTTTTTCTGGAACTGTCTTGCTTTTTCAATGATCCAGCAGATGTTGGCAATTTGATCTCTGGTTCCTCTGCCTTTTCTAAATCCAGCTTGAACATCAGGGAGTTCATGGTTAACTTATTGCTGAAGCCTGGCTTGGAGAATTTTGAGCATTACTTTACTAGCGTGTGAGATGAGTGCAATTGTGCGGTAGTTTGAGCATTCTTTGGCATTGCCTTTCTTTGGAATTGGAATGAAAACTGACCTTTTCCAGTCCTGTGGCCACTGCTGAGTTTTCCAAATTTGCAGGCATATTGAGTGCAGCACTTTCACAGCATCATCTTTCAGGATTTGAAACAGCTCAACTGGAATAACATCACCTCCACTACCTTTATTTGTAGTGATGCTTTCTAAGGCCCACTTGACTTCAGGGACACAATTCAACCAGTAACACTGACAACAAAGTGTAGTGTTATATACACCACTTCCAGGTCAGGCCCCCCAAAACACCCATATTATATATGCTTTTTTCCCCTATGTCTTTCTTTTGGATATCAATCTCCAGGGACCTTGAAATCCACATATTGAAGAAGTCTGGAACCTTTAGTAATGTAAGGAGAAGAATTTCAAATGCCACCTCACCCTTATGCTAATCAGACTCTAAGAAACATTTACTGTGTGGCGACACTGAGGTTTCTGCAACCATTTGTTACAATATCTAGCATTACCTTAGCTAACACAACTACTTAGTTGAAAGTAAAGATCATACTCTCAAAAAGAGTATTATTATTCTACCTAGTATTATTATTCCACTTTTATCTACATTTCTGGGACAGCAATTTAATGTTTACATTCTACTTATATAAACCTAATCTTCCTCTAAGCAGAGTCCCCAGAGTGTAGAATTTATGTTTCACTTCTTAATCTCCTACACTGTTAAGCACTAGTTTTTGGATTAGCACTCAAAAATATTTGTTCAGTTGAATAAATGAAAATAAAGGTCAAAGCAAACAGGGAAATTATATTAATACAGAGTCACTATGCATTGATTCATCGTGACTGTCAAAATTCTTAACTAACCAATTAAAATAATCTTCTTTAAATTAAAACAATTCATTTTAATGAACTTTTCCATTCAAAAAAGTAAAGATGATTTATGCCTAGAAAGCAAGGAAAATGATTGTAAGAAATTTCATCTGGCTATCAGACCACACAGTTGATCTATTAATTGGGAATATTTAACACTGAAAAGAGGACAGACATATGCACAGATGCAAAAGACAAAAAACATGAGCCAAAGAATCAAATGACAGATTTCTTGAGTACATATAAAAGAAAAAAATATATTTTGGAAAAGAAAGCTCTGATGAAATTTCCTGAAGTGTAAAATAATATTAAACTGAAGTTGTTTCTGAAGTTAAAAATAAACTGTCAGTTCTCCAAGGTAGTGGTTACGGGTCTTGAGAGGTAAGGGGGGAGGGGCAATATAGGGGGAGGGAATTAAGAGGTAAAAAACCATTGGGGGTAAAAGAAGCTACAAGGATATTTTGTACTATACGTGGGCCATAGCAAATATCTTAGAGTAACTATAAACAGAATAAAACCTTTAAATTTATGAATCACTATATTTTACATCACTAACATATAATTTGTTGTGTTTAGTTGCTAAGTCATGTCTGACTCTTTTGTGACCACATGGACTGCAGCCCATCAGCCTCCTCTGTCACTGAGATTTCCCAGGCAAGAATACCTGGAGTGGGCTGCCACTTTCTTCTCTAGACTAACATAGAATATTGTATATCAACTATAATTCAAAAATTAAAAAAAATTAATTGTCAGGTCTTTGTCAGAGTTTGATACTGAGAAGCACTAAAAAAGTCACCAAGAAAAACTATTCTCTATATGAGGAAGGATAGGGTTAGATTTTTATGGTCATATGAAAAAGTAAAAATTCCAGAAATTTTGGCAAAAGAGAAAGACATTGTATTATTTCCCTATAAGTTACCACACTGAAAACACATTTAGTAAACTTTCAGCTTTATACATGAAAAGAAATGATTGATGTGAAAACCAATTTGAATCCCTCCATTTCTAAACAATGCAGAAACACTATTCTAATACACTTATGTGGTTAGCTGCTAGCAAATCAGTAAAAATCACCCAATTGATTTGAGTATTTCAGGTAGCTAGAGAGAGAAATGTGCTTAAAGTCACCAATATTAATAATCGAAGACTTTGTGCTCTGGTTATCTAATGAAAAGCGATACTAATTGAAAGACTCACACTGGCCTGCCACTATGTAATCATGGTTTCCAACATAAATCTAGATAAGTGAGTTTATGAAAATAGAATAATAGAATGATGATGTCTTTGGTTTAGATAGATAATGTTAACAGGAATGACTTTCCAAGTAACCATTTTGATGTAAATTATTGAACTGCACCCAAACTAAGCAATTGAAAAAAAAAAAAAAAACCAACTTCATTTGTCACTACATAAGGTAATATTATTTGTTATGATAGTACAAAAATAAAGATGATAGGGTACAAGAAAAAGAGAAAAGATTGTTGAGAATGTAAAATGTTAATAGCTTACTTTGGAAAATACTTTTAAAAGGGAATTGAATGTGAATACTTGGATATTGTTGTTGTCACGTCCAACTCTTTTGCGACCCCATGGACTCTGGCCAACCAGGCTCATCTGTCTATGAGATTTCCCAAGCAAGAATACATGGATATTGTTGTAATCTCTAAGTCATGTCCAACTCTTTTGCGACCCCGTGGACTCTGGCCTACCAGGCTCATCTGTCTATGAGATTTCCCAAGCAAGAATACTGGATGTATGGCAAAATCAATACAGTATTGTAAAGAATTATTATTTAAAACAAACAAACAAAAAGAATACTGGAGCAGGTTGCCATTTATTTCTCCAGGGGATCTTCCCAACTTAGAGATCAAACTCATGTCTCTTGCACTGACAGGCAGGTTCTTTATCACTGAGCCATCATAGACATAAATGCACTAGATATAATTTAGGTACAGGAAGTACAACACTAAATATAGAAGGCAAAGCTACTATTCTTTCTTTTAACTGAGCAAACCAGAGTTACCATTTTTTCTCCTTTTGAAGTGAAAAGCAATCATAGCAGTTGAACGCATAGACAGTGCAGCGTGTGCCTAGTTGCTCCATCATGTCTGACTCTTTGTGACCCCATGGACTCTAGCCTGTCAGGCACCTCTTGTCTATGGGGATTTTCCAGGCAAGAATACTGGGGTGAGTTGGTGTTTCCTTCTCCAGGGGATCTTCCCAACCCAGCGATCAAACCCAGGTCTTCCACACAGAAGGCGGATTCTTTACCATCTGAGGCACCAGGGAAGCCCCTAGAAATATTTGCTTAGTATTAAGCAAATATTTATGCAAAATTCACAAGAAATTAAATGCTAGGAGAGACATTGGAGAAAAAAAGATTTTTTATTTAAAGGAATAACTTAGCTGGCTCTAGATTCTTGAAATTATCAAAGCAAATTATCTAAATAATAAAATTTAGTAAAATTCAATAAAAATATTTATAGACAATTTCATCATATAAGAGACCTTTGACAAGCCACTCAAGCTCTCTGGACCTCAACTTTCCTATCTGCAAAAGAGGAAAATAATGGCTAATTGCTAGAGACTGAAAAGTACATAAGCAAATATATGTATATGTTCCTTTGGTTTAGAGTATTAGAATTTCATGGAATGTACATATTTTTCAAGATAATACTTTTGGCTGATGCTTGCAAAGAAAAAATGTAATGCCCAAAACTCACTACACTTTTTAACAAAATAATGTGTAGGAAACATCTCTAATTACCTTTCAAATACAATTGTTTGACCATCAAAATCACAAGTAGACCAGGTAAGCATCAACAAAGGAAATATATAGTATGTTTCTTAACATGTAAACAACTGTCTGGAAACCAATATATTAACTGGTGATAGATAATTGATAGCTAAATTATTTTACTTCTTAATATGATTTGCATGTAACTCACACATAAGCAGTTTACTTTGTCTTATTTACCTGTTAGTAAACAGAGTGGGGACTATGGGTGGAATAGAAACACCTTAAAATATTTCACATTTTAAAATAGGAATAGTCTACCAGTAAGTATTATTGTGCAGAGCATCAGATTTCCATGAACATGTCATTGGCATCAAGCAGGAGATAACTATAGATTCAACATAACTGCCACTCAGTAGGGGATCAACATATATTAAGAATCTTATAATAAACCATGATAAGAAAGATAAACCAGATTCTTTATCACTATGTATTTTTGAGAATGTTGTTGCTAAACATAATAAAATGCTTATCTACTAGAATTGATTGCCAGGAGAAATATCAATAACCTCAGGTATGCAGATGACAACAACCTTATAGCAGAAAGTGAAGAACTAAAGAGCCTCTTGATGAATGTGAAAGAAGAGAGTGAAAAAGTTGGCTTAAAGCTCAACATTCAGAAAACTAAGATCATGGCATCCAGTCCCATCACTTCATGGCAAATAGATGAGGAAACAGTTGAAACAGTGGCTGACTTTATTTCTAATGGGCTCCAAAATCACTGCAGATGGTGATTGCAGCCATGAAATTAAAAGACGCTTCCTCCTTGGAAGGAAAGTTATGACCAACCTAGACAGCATATTAAAAAGCAGAGGCATTACTTTGCCAACAAAGGTCCGTCTAGTCCAGGCTATGGTTTTTCCAGTGGTCATGTATGGACGTGAGGGTTGGACTATAAAGAAAGCTGAGTGCTGAAGAATTGATGCTTTTGAACTGTGGTGTTGGAGAAGACTCTTGAGAGTCCCTTGGACTGCAAGGAGATCCAACCAGTCCATCCTAAAGGAAATCAATCCTGAATATTCATTGGAAGGACTGATGATGAAACTGATACTCCAATACTTTGGCCACCTAATGTGAAGAACTGACTCATTGGAAAAGACCTGATGCTGGGAAAGATTGAAGGTGGGAGGAGAAGGGGATGACAGAGGATGAAATGGTTGAATGGCATCACCGACTCAAAGGACATGAGTTTGCGTAAACTCTGGGAGTTGGCAATGGACAGAGAGACCTGGCATGCTGCAGTCCATGGGGTCGCAAAGAGTCGGACATGACTGAGCGACTGAATGATTGAATTGGACTGAACTAGAATTGTCATTAAAAGAAGTTCATACTCATAATTATATCAATATTTTAAAACCAAATGTACACATTTAAAGCCTATTTTTGACAGTTAAGAAATGTTTTGTCAGAAGTACTTTCAACTGTTTTCAGTTTTTTAATGGATGTGTAAAAATACAAATGTGTGCTCTTTTAATTGTCTGGAAAGAGTTTACGTTCATGTAGAGCTGCCACATTTTCATTTAAGACTTCGCAATCTGTTCCAAATTTTATTATTCTTTTGTATCTGCTGTGGTTGCCAAGCATCATATCAATAAACAGACTCTCTCTTAGAGAGAACCATACAGTGCTGAGAATAGCTGAAGAAGCTAAACAGAGGCTTTGTGTATGTAGTTGCACAGCAGCAGTTTTCTATTAATATTAATATCTATTAATATTATATGGAGATGCTAAGGACCATCTTATCATTTAGGTTATAATCCCATTCATTTATTTGTGGTTACCTGGTAGGTGTCCCATGTGGCTCAGTGGTAGAGAATCCACCTGCTATGCAGGAGACATGGGTTCAGTCCCTGGGTCAGGAAGATCCCCTGGAGGAGGGCATAGCAACCCATGCCAGAATTCTTACCTAGAAAACCCCACGGACAGCAGAGCCTGGCAGGCTAAAATCCACAGGGTCACTAAGAATTGGACATGACTGAGCAACTGAGCATACACGGTGGTCCAGTGGCTGGGACTCCACACTCCCAATGCAGGGGGGCCCAGGTTCCATCTCTGGTCAGGGAACCGGATCCCACACGTCACAACTAAGAGTTCATATGCTGTAACTAAAGACCTTGTGTGCCCCAACAAAGATCCTATGTGCCACAACTAAAACCCAGTGCAGCCAAATAAATATTTTTTTAAAAAAGATATCTTTTGTGATATTTAGCCTATTCATAATAATACTGATATTATATGATTAAGTTTTAAACCATTCAGTATATAAATTGGGGCTTCCTTGCGGGCTCATTGGTAAAGCCTCTACCTGCTAATGCAGGAGACACAGGTTCAATTCCTGGGTTGGGAAGATACCCTGGAGAGGCAAATGGCAACCCACTCCAGTATTCTTGCCTGGGAAATTCCATGGACAGAAGAGCCTGGTGGGCTACAGTCCATAGGGTCGCAAAAGAGTTGGACAAAACTTAGCAACTAAACAACAAAACAATGTAATATTTGAATTAACTTCTGATTATTTTTAATAACTAAAAAACAGATATTTTTCTTTTCTACAAAAGTAACATTTTAACTTAAAACCTGTATGAAAGTAATACGAAGAAATATTGCTTGAAAAATAGCCAGTGAAAGGAAAGCAAAAATAGAAATATATCCTCAAGAGATAAAAGATAATAGTGAGTTGTAGTAAGAACTAAAATGTATTATTTTATAAGCCCCAATATTCTGTAACTTCCACACTCAGCCATCTCTATTCTCTCTCTTCATTCATATAATTACGTTTTTTTTTTTTTTCTCAAAATTGGCCATGTTGTAGTAACAGAAATACATGAGAGAATCTTAGAAACTACATGTCACTTAGAGACTATTGAGACAAAAGTTTTATTCATCTCTATATTCCTGCATGTATTCCCAGCTTCACATAGTAGGCCTTCAAAGCATGTTTTTGGATAAATATATTAACCAATCTAACCCACTGTTTCCCAACCTTTTCATGTTACAGAACACATGGGAAAAGATCATTCTGTGCAGTGCTCTTGGGTAAATGGAACAGGCTACTCATGGCTACAGGTCACTGGACCAAAGACTCTGGTAAACCTAGTCTCCGTCCTGCTGCCTTGAGTGACAGCAGGGACTGGAAGCCAAGGGTACTGAATTGAGCCCCAGATGCATTGGAAGATGCCAATCCAAGCTACCCTGGGAAAAAAAAAAAAATCACACCACTTCCGAAACAGGCTGAAGCCTCGCTCTTAATTTGTTCTGAAGAAAACTTAATCAAAAGACACGTAAACAAGGTGTATTTTTTTTTCCAAACTAGTATTTTTAAAGTTATATATTTATTTTGTTTTCCTGTGGAAATGAGTCAATTACACTCAAGTATATACATAGCAATAACATGAAATCAGAGACAACCTTTGGCATTTTTGCCTTTGATATCTCAGTAGCCTATAGAGGTACCTGACTGCTATTTGACTTTTGAGGATTTCGCTCTCTAAATGTTTGATGAAATTCTTCTTTCATACCCAAGGGTCATCTTCGAGACCTTAAGTAATTACCCAGATTAAGTAATTCGTTCTGTGCTCCGTGATGTCTTAGTGCTAAATTCTGGGTCCTCACTGGATTTTAAAAGGAAAGAAAGACAATAGGTGGGTGGGAAAACAACGCTTTTGGAATTTCATGCAGCATGAGTGTCCTTTATCTTTCTATCTGCTTTGCTCCATTAAGGATGAAACACCACTTCAGGGCAATAATCTTGGGCTGAAATATTTCATGTTCTCTTTCGAATATTTTTGCTCAATCATCAGAAACATCAATGTATCGGCCTAAGAGATAAGTCTGCTTGGTTAACATCCTATCTCATTGATGAACAAGTTATAAGTCATCATTACCCCAAAAAGACTTTTAACATAAGGGTGTTTCCTGTATGGTGCACTTCTTTCATATAATCATAAAGACAAAATCAACACCAAAAAATGCTGTCAAGCTTGCAGAGCAATCATGAAATTATGTGCACACATATGGAGTGAAGCTCTTACAAAACAGGAGATTATTTATTACCTATAACATCAGAACATTATGGCAAAGGGTGGGAATAAAGTGAATAAGAATTGACCTATGAGGGAAAAGATGCATTCATTAAGAAAGGACAAGTGGAACATCTTGAATCAGCAAAGTTCTGACTCATGTTCCAGAAGTGAACTTCCTAATTCTCATACTACACCCTTCTCCCTGGGTCAATAAAAATCAAATTGAGTAGATCTTCCAAGGAGTTAATAGAGCATAGTATTTCTTTAATTAAAAAAAGTACTAGATATCTACTGATCATTTCAAAATCGATTATGAAACAAGGTTTATGCTTTCATCGAGCTTCCATTCTCCATATATAAAATGCCTGATGATGATAAGTGCTATGAAGGAAAAAAGTGGGGTGGGGAGGACAGAAAGGTGGGGTCAAGGTGCACTTTTCAATGGGGTTGCCAAAGAAGATCTCCTTACAAAGAGGAAGTTCGAGGATCAAGGAGGTGGTATAAAATTACTGTCTAGGGAACTGAATTAACCTGGTAAAAGCAGGAAGGTTGCTGGACAACATAGAGAACCCACCTCAAATCTGTGATCATTTTAAACTGTGAGCAGCCAGTGTGGTCATGGATTATTTTCTAGCTACATAGAGCTGCTCAGGTGCAGAAGGAGAAAAGGCAGAAAGATGAGGCGATAACCTCAAGAGAGAGGAGCAAGGCTTTAGGAGAGAGAAACAAGGAAGCTGAGAGTGATTTCCATGACTGCTCTGAGAATACGACACAGAGAAATGAGGTTGGGATGGTATGATGAAGGGTGAAAAGGAGATTGGGCAACAATGTAAAACTCCCGGTGTGGTTGAAGTAAACTTGGAGCACTGCCTAGAGAGCTGAGAGGGAACTTGAAATCTGTGCCAGAAAAGGCCTTGAGAAAGTTGGAAACTCATGCTAAGTAAACATGGCAATAAAGTCTTTCTCCCGAGTGCCTAGTCAAGCTCCCAGGAGAAACAAGCAAACAAAAGCAACAAAATCAAAAAAGAACTGCCTTATCCAGAGAGATACAACCATGATTATTGCTTTTTGTCCCCTGGGGACTGGTGTCGCTGAGTTTAAAAATATACACAACAGCCTCATGCTGCTAAAAACTGAAATCAAAACTTTACACACTGATTGATTATCAGGTGAAAATGCCTCTCAATGC
Source organism: Capra hircus (assembly GCF_001704415.2). NCBI lineage: Eukaryota > Metazoa > Chordata > Mammalia > Artiodactyla > Bovidae > Capra > Capra hircus. The sequence continues at coordinate 35,239,874 of NC_030809.1, read as the reverse complement.
TGAACCAAAATATTCCATTTATCTGCACTCTCGACACAGATAATTTCTCGGTGAATCACTTTCTTTTTTTCCTAATCCTGAGGCTTGGCTTGGAACTTCTTCACCAGACTAAAAAGAAATCATTTCTTGTTTTAATATCACCTTTTCTATGATTACTGGATCCTAACAGTGGCAATTTGCTTTCTCTCTTTTTTCCTTCTTAGATAGTTTGTCTCTTCTCAAATTGTATGTTTTGAAAGATAATTTCAATGTCTAGCTGTTCTCAGCAAGTAACTCTGAAACTACTGAATAAAAATTACATGTGGCTTTCTCTACCTTTAATTACACTTATGAATGTAAAGATTTATGTAGATATTCTCAAGTTGAGTGAGATATGCATGTACATTGTAATGACGGTGAGTCAGTTAGCCACACCTCCTCTGGAAAGGCACTTTGAAATCAGATGTTCTTCCAAAAATTGACTGATGTTCTACACATAATGGATGAGACTAACTAAACATAAAGCACAGGGTTCTATGTATTCCAATCACAGTGGATTAAGTCTCATCAGAGAGCATGATATAATTGTAGCCAAAAGAGATGTGCTCTAATCAGCGTGTTGTTTCAGGCCTAAAGAAAAGTTAAGTAACAGAGAAATAGATCTTAGAACCATGAAAACAGGAAGCAGATCCCAGTCAGTGATTCTCACCCCTGTTGCAATATCTGACAGAGAAATTGTGGAATTTTACTTGGAATTTAAAAGGCAAACACTGCCAGACGCCAGCACGGGAGATCCCACCCATGACAAAGGTCATGAGGAAGAGCCCTGATGGGCAAAGTCGGGTCAGGACTCGAGGGACTCCCGATCCCACCCATGACAAGGTCATGCAGGCAAGGTGGATCAAGACTCAAGAGGTCCCCTAGATCTGCTCGAGCATCGACCCCCAAAGTCTATCTGTTATACTATACTCTCGGAGAAGGCAATGGCACCCCACTCCAGTACTCTTGCCTGGAAAATCCATGGATGGAGGAGCCCGGTGGGCTGCAGTCCATGGGGTCGCTAAGAGTCAGACACGACTGAGTGACTTCACTTTCACCTTTCACTTTCATGCATTGGAGAAGGAAATGGTAACCCACTCCAGTGTTCTTGCCTGGAGAATCCCAGGGACAGGGGAAGCCTGGTGGGCTGCCGTCTATGAGGTCGCACAGAGTTGGACACGACTGAAGCGACTTAGCAGCAGCAGCATACTACACTCTTCTGACATTGACAGGGGCTATCCCCAACCACCTTTCTCTGGAAAATTAACTTAGAGCTCCAGTTGATAGTCTCCTGCATATAAAAGGAGTGTCTCAGGTCAAACCTCTCTGCTGGCAAACGCTTGTGTGACAGGATTATCCACACTCTTGCTACTATGCACATGATTGTTTACAACCTCTCAACCATAAACAGCACAGAGAGTTTGGAGTATTTTGAAAGTCTTAGCTTGTATAGGGCTTTTCTAAAGATAAAAATCACGTTGGTGAAGGGTTTCATTGGTGAGTTAATGATTGCCGCCAGGCCTCCATATCCTCAGGCACCTGGGAGTGTATTAATCAATGTAATTAGAATGTAGAAAAAGAAGTATAATAGTTTTGATGTTAGTAATACTAGACTTTTGAGTTAATTAAATTTCTCTTTGTTATAAATCACTGTACTCCTCTTTCTTTGCTATAAACCACTGTTTCCTTGCTATGTAAGAATGTAACTTTATCACTGTCTTAAGACTAAGTAGATCTTAAGGGAAAACAAGTTTTCTGATTGACTAACCTTTATCAATAGAAAGAAAGATGGGGCCATAAAATGTTAATCGGTCTCCAGACCAGAAGATATTATAAACAAACATAAGACCCTTGTGAGAACAAAGATATGCAAAGAACACTCTGTCTTTAGATAAGGGTCAGAGCAGCTGACCCTGCGTGACTCTGCTTCTTACATTATCTCTACGTACAACTTAAAGTATAAAAGCTTCCCTGAAAAATAAAGAGATGGACCAGGACCAGGACCAAGACCAGTTCCATGGAAGCCTGGTTTCCCCATGTCGTCTTTTCGTTCTTACTCTCCTTTTCAGGCTAATTCCCATCTGGAGCACTGAGGTCCACCGTGTTTACTTACTTGCCTGGGCTTCTAAGACCTGAATGGGTTGGCGCCCTGCGTCTTCACTCCCTCGGGAGACCTTGAGGGTGCCTGCGGCCTATGTAAATGGTGCAAGTCTCTTATCTCGAGACTTTATTGATTTTCTGTGTAAACCAAGGAATATAAGCCTCTTTCTTTCCTCTATTCTCTTAATTGGAAATTCTTTCCTTATCTCTCTCTAAATCTATATATCTCTCTTACCTCGCCATCCACGCTTCGGATACCCTGGATCCAACTGGGACACACATATAAAATAAAAATAAAACCCCAAAGTCTTGCACACATAGTTGCAATGGTGGTCTCTTATACCTTTTATGAGAAGCCTGAACTGTGAACGTCCTAATGTCCAAGGTGGTTTTAGAAAAGTCAGAGGAAACAGAGATCAAATTGCCAACATCCTCTGGATCATGGAAAAAGCAAGAGAGTTCCAGAAAAACATCTATTTCTGCTTTATTGACTATGCCAAAGCCTTTGACTGTGTGGATCATGATAAACTGTGGAAAATTCTGAAAGAGATGGGAATACCTGACCACCTGACCTGCCTCTTGAGAAATCTGTATGCAGGTCAGGAAGCAACAGTTAAATCTGGACATGGAACAACAGACTGGTTTCAAATAGGAAAAGGAGTATGTCGAGGCTATATATTGTCACCCTGCTTATTTAACTTATATGCATTGTACATCATGAGAAACGCTGGGCTGGAAGAAACACCAGCTGGAATCAAGATTGCTGGGAGAAATATCAATAACCTCATATATGCAGATGACACTACCCTTATGGCAGAAAGGGAAGAGGAACTAAAAAGCCTCTTGATGAAAGTGAAAGAGGAGAGTGAAAAAATCGGCTTAAAGCTCAACATTCAGAAAACGAAGATCATGGCATCCAGTCCCATCACTCCATGGGAAATAGATGGGGAAACAGTGGAAACAGTGTCAGACTTTATTTTTTGGGCTCCAAAATCACTGCAGATGGTGACTGCAGCCATGAAATTAAAAGGCGTTTACTCCTTGGAAGAAAAGTTATGATCAACCTAGATAGCATATTCAAAAGCTGAGACATTACTTTGCCGACTAAGGTCCATCTAGTCAAGTCTATGGTTTTTCCTGTGGTCATGTATGGATTTGAGAGTTGGACTGTGAAGAAGGCTGAGCACTGAAGAATTGATGCTTTTGAACTGTGGTGTTGGAGAAGACTCTTGACAGTCCCTTGGACCAGTCCATTCTGAAGGAGATCAGCCCTGAGATTTCTTTGGAAGGAATGATGCTAAAGCTGAAACTCCAGTACTTTGGCCACCTCATGCGAAGAGTTGAGTCATTAGAAAAGACTCTGATGTTGCGAGGGATTGGGGGCAGAAGGAGAAGGGGACGACAGAGGATGAGATGGCTGGATGGCATCACTGACTCAGTGGACATGAGTTTGAGTGAACTCTGGGAGATGGTGATGGACAGGGAGGCCTGGCGGGCTGTGATTCATGGGGTCGCAAAGAGTCAGACACGACTGAGCGACTGAACTGAACTGAACCGCACCCTTGCAGCAATGAAACTAGTATTAATGAAGCCTTTCCCACTTTACAAAAGTAAAATGCTAGGTTTTATAAAATTTTTTATGACATAGAAAAAACAGCGTATATTAAAAAAAAAAAAAAACAGAAAATCATACAGCATGCACTTAGGCATTCACTATCAGGACTGATGAGATCTCGTTCCTTTTCTTTGTCATTCTCCCTCTCATCCTCTCCCCTGAATACCACCCTCTTTCTCTCCCTCTCTTTTTCCTCTCTCTAAAATTGAAATATGGCCATCCTCTTTCCCTCTGTCTCCACTTTCCACTTTACCATCAACTCTCCTAACAATCTCAAAGGGTTGCATGACCATGTGAATGGTCTTTAATAAATTAATTTCCAGATTATACAGGAGTGAACTATTAGAGCTCCCTTGCTCAAACAACAAAGACTAATAATTAACTCATAGCTAGATGTGGATAACAATAAGCTTGATGTTACCTAGAGATTCCTGAAGAGAACAATGTGCTTTTACAGTTTACTGCGGCATGACTTAAATTAGGCTGTTGGTCTACATCAGTAACCATCAATGCTGCTACCTGGGCCTCCAGCTCCATTCTGAATAATTCCCTTTCTTAATAAAGCCAGTAAGTGTGTCTGTATGTAGGAATCATGGAATGGACTGCTCTCCTACACCAAATCAAATCTTCTGAGCTTCACTTTTTATTTAAGCCACTGCCACAGAAACCAGGTCTGTAACCTAGGGGCAACCTGACCACACCTCAAATCAGGCCCAGATCAAGGGTGGGGTGGGGAAGTGTCTCTAGCTTTCATCCAGCCAGGGGTTTCTTTGATACCACATTATGGGACCTGAAGTAACCCACTTCTTACTCATGTGGCCAAATATTGGGACAGCCTTCGACCAATGGGGATGAGATCCAATGGATAAATTCTTCCCCCTTTCTTTCCTCAGGGGAAATGTCTTGACACAAACTTGAGAAGGATCTAAGAACTAGTCTTATCTTTAAAGCAGATAAAAGTTGGAGAATCTGGTAAAGACAAATATGAAGGAGATGCAGATGAGATAAGAAGAAAACCAAGAGAGGAAGAGGAATCACTGCAGGAGCAAATTCTAAAGGATGTGGGAATGAGATGCAGTGTGCAAAGGGAGTGTGGTGGCTATAGATCAGAAGAGGGAAATGCATCCATTGCGTAAAGATGAAAGATAAAATGTATCAGGTAAACGTGGCAGCAGAAGAATAATCTTTTCTGATTTCATTCATTGATTCGGGTAAATCTAAAGCACTGTCATCAGCTAAGAGTTAGAACAAGAGGTGAGGTTCTCAGTGTTTGAGAAAAGACTTGTAATCATTGGTGAGAAACACAAGTCCCAGAGAGATAATGTGAGGCAACTAATCCCACATGCTGCAACTGCTGAACCCCATGCTCTCTGGAGCCCGCCTGCCACAACAATTGAGCCCAGGTGCCACAACTAGAGAGTCTATGCTCTGCAATGAAAGATCCCGCATGACACAACAAAGACCTTGCATGTCACTAAGACCCAACACAGCCAAAGTAATTAATTACTTAAAAAAAAAATAAAGTCCCAGAGAGACCGGGAGTAAGGTGAATAGGGACAAATGCTAGTAATAGAATTACTGGCAACATCTATCTTCTTGATATCTTGCCCATGTGGTACCCAACTTAAAAAAGATATTTTCATAATCACCACCACTTTAAATCCTGCATTCTTACAACATATTAGGCTACTGAAGTACTTTTCAAACTGAGGTCCCTGGACCAGCAACATCAACATCACCTGGAAACTGGTAAGAAATTAAAATACTGATGTCTCCCCAGACCTTCTGAATCTGAAACCGTAGCGTAGGATGCTGTGCTTACTTGTTCAGTCATGTCTGACTCTTTATGACCCCACAGACTGTAGCCCACCAGGTTCCTCTGTCTATGGGGGTTCTCCAGGCAAGAATACTGGAGTGGGTTGCCACGCCCTCCTCCAGGGGATCTTCCCAATCCAGGGATTGAACCCAGGTGTCCTATATTGCAGGTGGTTTCTTTACTGACTAAGCCACCAGAGAAGCAAAACTATAGAGTGGGGTCCAGCAGTCTGTGTCTTTAAAAGCTCCTCCTGGTGATTCTTATGAGAAACGTCAGAACCTACTAGACTACCATATGTCCTTACTCAGTTTAGCTTTACATAATTTATTTATGTATATTTGACTTATAAAAGCACTTTCATAATAAAAATGCTACAAGATGAACACAAACTTTCATTTTAGACTATATTAATATCTAGAGCCAGTCATTTTCTTTAAATTATAAAGTCAAAATATTTAATAAAACACCAATTCCACAACTTTTCAACAAATGCAATTATAATTACTATGATTTGAGTTTGAGGCATTCTAAAAATGCTTATGTTTCTGCATTTTTTATAAATGTGTTAACTGATGTACAACCTCATTTCCTTATTGCATTTTTAAGAACTGACAGCTGTTGCTTCACATTAGATCACAACACTGGAATTAAATCTGGATGTTAATGAGGCATAAATTTACCCAGATTTTACACTGATATTTCCTATTGGAATTGAATTTATAAAAATGTGATGATACTAAACATTCCCTTCCATTATTTGACCTTTTGACAAGTGAATATGAAAGTGTTAGTCTCTCAGCCATGACAGACTCTTTGCAACCCCATGGACCGAAATCCAACAGGCTCCTGTTGAATTCCCCAGGCAAGAATACTGGAGTGGGTTGCCATTCCCTTCTGCTGGGGATCTTCCCAACCCAGGGATCAAACCTGGTCGCCTAAACTACAGGCAGATTATCTTCTGAGCCACCAAGGAAGCCCTTTGATATATTATGTTAAACTGCTAGCCAATTTATATATATTTTCAGTGGAGTCAATATTGTGTTCATGCTCAGTCACTTAGTCATGATTGACTCTTTGCAACCCCACAGACTGTAGCCCACCAGGCTCTTCTGTCCTTGCTTGGGATCTTCCCAAACAAGAATATTGGAGTGAGTCACCATTTCCTCCTCCAGGGACTTTTCCTGACTCAGAAATCTAATCTACATATCCTACGTCTCCTGTGATGGCAGGTGGGTTCTATACCACTAAGCCATTGAGAAGCACATTGTCAATATTCTTAGGGACAAAAGTATGTATTTAAATAATTAGGCACATTCTACAAAATTAAAGGAACTATAAAGCAGATGAGATGTTTTTATTTCCATGGAAATGCATGTTTAAAAGAATATTTCAATAACAACACTGAAGGAATAATAAAGGTGCAGCTCTATTACCGGTAGTTATTGGTGAGAAACACAAAAGCGTATGAATCTGAAATACCTGCTTTATCATTCTCAATAGAGTAGTTTCAATGTGGGGGTTACTTGGACACTATAATATATAGTATGCAAAAGAGGTCTTCTGCCAAGAACATCTCTCACAGTGCACTATAAGGAAAGGCTCTCTTGATTTGGTCAGTAACAAAAAAACAGAATAGTGCTTGACATCACAATATTATCAGTGATTCTCAATTTCTTACCACCTGGGGGCTAGTGCAATCTAATCTCTTTCTCCTTCAGTGTTTGATGCCCACTCATAAATTACTTGCTACACATTTTAGGGAAGTCACCGTCAACATAATTATCTTAAACATATATTAAATTTTGATTTGTGTTCAAAATGAATAAAAGAGACATTGTTTTTGTCTTCCCCAAATAAAACAAAAATGAAAACTGTTCAAAAAACTGCATTTTGCTGGGTTTTGCTTTATATCATTCATGGGTTCCCCCTTCTTTTTTTCTTTGTCCACCTGTTTATATGACATTCTAATATGAAATTTTAAGCAGAATGATTTGATACAATATCTAGGGTTTGCTACAAAATACTCCTGTGGTGGGTATGGGGGAAGAGTGGGAGGATATAAATGAAATAATATTTGATATTTATTGGTAATTGTTGAACATGGATCAGTGGATACACAGAGGTTTGTTACAATTTTATTGCTATTGAACATGTTTGAAATGTGTCACAAGAAAACATTAAAACAAAGTTTAATCACATTTAATTTTTTTTGGAAATTAAGAACTTTATCACCATCTTTGAAATAATTGGAGGCATACTGGAGTGTTGTGAAACAAAGCTTGAGAATTAATGTTGAAGCTTGTGGAACAAATTTTCACAGTAAGAATTTTTTAAAATATCTTTTTAGAGATTGATAGGGAAATAGCACCAATTTTCTCATCACTGTCAATTGGTGGTAATTATGAATAATTCCCAAGTATCTCCAGGGTGTTTCTGGGGTAATTTGACATCAGAACTGAAACTAGTCTCAGATACAGCTGGTTACCATGGAAAACAGCTCAGCTCCAGCCCAAGATTTTACTGTCTACATAGGCATGGTCTTAGGCAAGGCACATGTGGGTATAAAACATACTGGAATGACATAAGGTTATGATTTTGAGACAGAAATACACCAACAAGCTCAATGACTGGCTGAAATCAGAGCCTTCCCAGGTATCCTATCAAAGCATAATGTACACAAACATTAGCATCAGCAGGCCTGTGTTTCCCTTGCTTATCTCTTAGTTTCTATCACCGGGAATAGAAACTTTTACTTTTCTATTTAGTTTTTAATAGTTTCAGAGGAAAACTATTACTTTTCCTCTGAAGCCATGTTTTTCTTTCTCTTTTGCTTGTAAAATGAAGATAATAATACATATGACAAAAAGGTGTTATAAGGATTGAGTAACATTTGTGCATGTAACATTCATGAAACATACTAGGCAATAAATCAGATAGTAAACAACCTCTTCCAACAACACAAGAGAAGACTCTACACATGGACATCGTCAGTTGGCCAACATCAAAATAAGATTGATTATATTCTTTGCCGCCAAAGATGGAGAAGCTCTATACAGTCAGCAAAAACAAGACCAGGAGCTGACTGTGGCTCAGATCATGAACTCCTTATGGCCAAATTGAGACTTAAATTGAAGAAAGTGGGGAAAACCACCAGGCCATTCAGGTATGACCTAAATCAAATCCCTTGTAATTATACAGTGAAAGTGAGAATTAGATTTAAGGGACTAGATCTGAAAGACAGTGCCAGATGAACTATGGTCTGAGGTTCGTGACATTGTACAGGAGACAAAGATGAAGACCATCGCCAATAAAAAGAATGCAAAAAAGCTAAATGGCTGTCTGAGGAGGCCTTACAAATAGCTGTGAAAAGAAGAGAGGTGAAAAGCAAAGGAGAAAAGGAAAGTTATACCCATTTGAATGCAGAGTTCCAAAGAATAGCAAGTAGAGATAAGAAAGCCTTCCTCAGCGATCAATGCAAAGAAATAGAGGGGAAAATAGAATGGGAAAGACTAGAGATCTCTTTAAGAAAATTAGAGATATCAAGGGAACATTTCATGCAAAGATGGGCTCGATAAAGGACAGAAATGGTATGGACCTGACAGAAGCAGAAGATATTAAGAAGAGGTGGCAAGAACGCACAGAAGAATTGTACAAAAAAGATCTTCACGACCAAGATAATCATGATGGTGTGATCACTCACCTAGAGCCAGACATCCTGGAAGGTGAAGTCAAGTGGGCCTTAGAAAGCATCACTACGAACAAGGCTAGTGAAGGTGATAGAATTCCAGTTGAGCTCTTTCAAAGCCTGAAAGATGATGCTGTGAAAGTGCTGCACTCAATATGCCAGCAAATTTGGAAAACTCCGCAGTGGCCACAGGACTGGAAATGGTCAGTTTTCATTCACTCCCAAAGAAAGGCAATGCCAAAGAATGCTCAAACTACTGCACAATTGCACTCATCTCACATGCTAGTAAAGTAATGCTCAAAATTATTCAAGCCAGGCTTCAGCAATGCATGAACCATGAACTTCCAGATGTTCAAGCTTTTAGAAAAGGCAGAGGAACCAGAGATCAAATTGCCAACATCCACTGGATCATCAAAAAAGCAAGAGAGTTCCAGAAAAAAAGTCTATTTCTGCTTTATTGACTATGTCAAATCCTTTGACTGTGGATCACAATAAATTGGAAAATTCTGAAAGAAATGGTGAGAGAGTCAATTTCTAGGCAGACTGATAAGAAGTCCAGGGTCCCCACAGAGGAGAAAGGGATCTGGGGCTCTCAAAGTGGAGATAGGGGTCTGGAATTCTCAAGGAGGAGAAAAGGACAAACTTTTTCCCCCTCTACATTCTTGGACTGCAAGGAGATCGAACCAGTCCATTCTAAACGAGATCAGTCCTGGGTGTTCTTTGGAAGGAATGATGCTAAAGTTGAACTCCAATACTTTGGCCACCTCATGTGAAGAATTGACTCATTGGAAAAGACTCTGATGCTGGGAGGGATTGGGGGCAGGAGGAAAAGGGGACGACAGAGGATGAGATGGCTGGATGGCATCACTGACTCAGTGGACATGAGTTTGAGTGAACTCCAGTAGTTGGTGATGGACAGGGAGGCCTGGAGTGCTGCAATTCATGGGGACTGAACTGAACTGAACATTCTTTAGTCTTAGTCAATTACACAGCTCAGTTTAAACTCTGTACTAGGGTTTATACAACAACAGTGTATCCTGCTGGAGGGCAATTTCTCCTTCCTGAAAACCTTCTGACTAATCCTTATATCTTAGAATGTATATTACGGAAGTGGGTCTAGTAGGATCTTTTTATTGTTAAATTCTAATTTTGTTATCCTAAAATGTAAATTGTGGGAGTGGGTCTGGTAAAATTTTCACAAACTTGAGACATTCTTTTGATTCATTGTAATAACTAATTAAAAGGTATATGACTGCATTGCTAACACTACAAAGTGGGTATTCTTTCAGTCCCCTTCCAATGCCTGTGTCAGAAGCTTTCTCTATCTCTTTTATGCTTTAATAAAACTTTATTACACAAATGCTCTGAGCCATCAAGCCTCATCTCTGGCACCGGTTTGAATTCTTCTCCTTTGGAGGCCAAGGATCTGGGGGTCTTTTTGTGGTTCAGCAACAACCTTTCAATGGGAATACCAGACCACCTGACCTACCTCTTGAGAAGCCTGTATGCAGTCAGGAAGCGACAGTTAGAACTGGACATGGAACAACAGACTGGCTCCAAATTGGGAAAGGAGTATATCAAAACTGTATATTGTCACCCTGCTTATTTAACCTATATGCAGAGTATATCATGAGAAATATTAGGCTGAAGGAACCACAAGTTGGAATCAAGACTGCTGGGAGAAATATCAATCACCTCAGATATGCAGATGACACCACCCCTATGGCAGAAAGTGAAGAAGAACTAAAGAACCTCTTGATGAAAGTGAAAGAGGAGAGTGAAAAAGTTGGCTTAAAGCTCAATATTCAGAAAACGAAGATCGTGGCATCTGGTCCCATCACTTCATGGCAAATAGATGGGGAAACAGTAGAAACAGCAGCTGAGTTTATTTTTCTGGGCTCCAAAATCACTGCAGATGGTGACTGCAGCCATGAAATTAAAAGACGCTTACTCCTTGGAAGGAAAGTTATGACCAACCTCAGTTCAGTTCCATTCAGTCGCTTAGTCATGTCTGATCTTTGCGACCCCATGAATGCAGCACGCCAGGCCTCCCTCTCCATCACCAAATCCCGGCGTTCACCCAAATTCATGTCCACCGAGTCGGTGATGCCATCCAGCCATCTCATCTTCTGTTGTCCCCTTCTCCACCTGCCCTCAATCCCTCCCAGCATTAGAGTCTTTTCCAATGAGTCAACTGTTCGCATCAGGTGGCCAAAGTATTGGAGTTCCAGCTTTAGCATCAGTCCTTCCATTGAACACCCAGGACTGATCTCCTTTAGAATGGACTAGCTGGATCTCCTTGCAGTCCAAGGGACTCTCAAGAGGCTTCTCCAACACCACAGTTCAAAAGCATCAATTCTTCAGCGCTCAGCTTTCTTCACAGTCCAAATTTCACATCCATACATGACAACTGGGAAAACCATAACCTTGACTAGATGGACCTCTGTTGGCAAAGTAATGCTTCTGCTTTTGAATATGCTATCTATGTTGATCCTTTCCTTCCAAGGAGTAAGTTTCTTTGAATTTCATGGCTGCAGTCACCATCTGCAGTGATTTTGGAGACCAAAAAATAAAGTCTGACACTGTTTCCACTGTTTCCCCATCTATTTCCTATGAAGTGATGGGACCAGATGCCACGATCTTCGTTTTCTGAATGTTGAGTTTTAAGTCAACTTTTTCACCCTCCTCTTTCACTTTCATCAAGAGGCTTTTTATTTCCTCTTCACTTTCTGCCATAGGGTGGTGTCATCTGCATATCTGAGGTTATTGATATTTCTCCCAGCAATCTTGATTCGAGCTTGTGCTTCTTCCAGTCCAGGGTTTCTAATGATGTACAATGCATATAAGTTAAATAAGCAGGGTGACAATATATAGCCTTGACATACTCCTTTTCCTATTTGGAACCAGTCTGTTGTTCCATGTCCAGATTTAACTGTTGTTTCCTGACCTACATATAGATTTCTCAAGAGGCAGGCCCACCTAGACAGCATAGTAAAAAGCAAAGACATTACTTTGCTAACAAACATCATCTGATCAAGGCTATGGTTTATCTAGTAGTCATGTATGGATGTGAGGGTTGGTCTATAAAGAAAGCTGAGCACCAAAGAATTGATACTTTTGAGTTGTGGTGTTTGAGAAGACGCTTGAGAAACCTTGGACTGCAAAGAGATCCAACCAGTCCATCCTAAGGGAGATCAGTCATGAATATTCATTGGAAGGACTGATATTAAAGCTGAAACTCCAATACTTTGGCCACCTGATGTGAAGATCTGACTCATTTGAAAAGACCCTGATGCTGGGAAAGATTGAGGGCAGGAAGAGAAGGGGATGACAGAGGATAAGATGGTTGGATGGCATCATCAACACAATGGACATGGTTTTGGGTGGACTCTGGGAGTTGGTGATGGACAGGGAGGCCTGGCGTGCTGCTCTTCATGCGATCACAAAGAGTCAGACATAACTGAGCAATTGAACTGATGCTGGGAAAGATTGAGGGCAGGAAGAGAGGCAGATAACAGAGGATGAGATGGTTGAATGGCATCACCAACTCAATGGACATGGATTTGGGTGAACTCCAGGAGTTGGTGATGGACAGGGAGGCCTGCTGTGCTGTGGTTCATGGGGTTTCAAACAGTCTGACAGGACTGAGCAAGTGAACTGAACTGGTTGGTTCATCTTGACATTATTAGATGCCACTATTCTTGAAATGGCCCTGGAATTGGACATGGCAACCCACTCCAATATTCTCGCTTAAACAATTCCATGGACAGAGTAGCCTGGTAGGCTATAATCCACCGGGTTGCAAAGAGTTGGACGTGGCTGAGTGGCTGAGCATACAGGCACATACCTGAAATGGACTAAGCTCTTATTCCATGACATCAGTGGATGCAAGTGATAGGAAAAAAGATATTCACTTCTACATATGACTCTGTGCAAAGTCCCAGCTATCCCTTCAGTGATATCTGAGGGTACTTTGTCAATCAGAGGTTCAACCAGATAGGTTCTGAGCTGGCCATGGTGATACTGTCTGCAGATACAGCTTTTGGATTGTTTAAGTAGAAAGCAGAAAATCCTCATGGGAACACTGGACATCCCTTATCTAATACAGACAAATCTCGACAGACTAAACAGCAGCTGGATAGCTGACAATACCTATTTTAGACTGCCATGGAGCTATAAGGAAAATATTTCATGTTTTTTTTTTTTTATTTTTAAATACTGAAGGAAGATCTGCTCACTTAGGCAATAAGAAAGCAGAAGACAATCATGGTGTGAATAATTTTAGCTTACAGCTTATGAGTATTTAGTTGATTGCTCTATCCCTAATACCTAATACTGACCTTTAGAGATCATATACTTTATTAATTGATTAAATAATTATTGATGTGTACTAAGTTCTAGGCACTGCTCCAGGTGCTGAAGATACAGGAGGGAATGAAACAAAATTCCCTCATAGACTCATATCTGGAAACAAAGGCAAAATTTAGTGTTTTCTAAATTAATGGATACTTTAAGAAGCCCCTGTAAAATAGGATCAATAATTTTCCTGGAAAGTAAATTGGGGCCTGTTAAAGGCCCAACTTTCTGCACTTTTATCATGAAAGGAATAATCTTTGAAAAATTATTTTCCAGCAGAATTCCCCAAAGCCTAACTATTTGATTAGATTTTGAGCAGCAGAATTCTCATTTGCTTAGTAAATCAAGAGAACATATTTTCGGGTATCTACATAAATAATAAGTAAGCCCCTCAATGATCACCTTTCTTAGTGTAATTCATTTAGTTTCCAAAATTCTGCTAAATAAGGTTTGTCATGGGCTTTGCTGGTGGCTCTGTGGAAAAGAATGCACCTGCCAATGCAGGAGTTTCAGGAGACACGTGTTTGATCCCTGGGTGAAGAAGATACCCTGGAGGTACAGTCCATGAGGTCATAAAGAGTTGAATTCAGCTGAGACACTAAACACGCGCATCACTAAATAAAATACACAAGATCAGACAAATGCGAGAAAGCTAAAATAAATCTTACTTTAATTTAAAGGCGATAATTATTTGAGACCAATGTTTATGTAGTCACTAGTAAATATAAATAATAATTGTTAACATATATGACATTTAATGACCAAGTAATAGTCACTGTTCTAAGCACTACAGATATATAAACTCTCCTAAATCCCCACAAAACCCTATGAAGTAAAGACTCCAATTATCTCCATTTTATGGATGAAGAAACTAAGGAACAGATGGGATTAAGTTACCTGCCCAAGCTAAGTAAAGGGATGAATCAGAGTTTGAACCTAAAGTTTGTAAAACTTAAAGCATATAATCACCTTACATATCTTCTAAGAAGATAATAAGTACATTTCAACTGGTTCATTTATAGATCACAAAGAAAATACATTTTAACTTTGATGTGATAACAAAAAATATAAATGTTTATAGTGGTTTCTCTGACAATGATTCCTTGGGAGAGATTGTTTTATTTGTACTCTTAAATAATTTATTTAAATGGCTTTAGTAAATTGCTTCAGGCTTAGAATTAGCTTAATTTATTGAGTTTATTTTGAAAACTGATACTGTACTCTAGAGACATGTTTTTCTTATTCATAAAAGAAGAGAAACTTTATTGAGCGTGTATTATACATTCACACTAAATTACCTTATCACATTTAATTCACACGACAGCTCTGCAAAATAAGCACTGTTTCTTATATTTTATAGGAGAAGAAAATAAGACCCAGAATTATGGCAGAATTTGCTCAAGATTATACAACTATTAGCTAAAAGGTCTGAGAACCAAATATAAGTCTTAAGCTTTGCCTGAGTTTTTGAATAAAATAAAATTTGAATTTTAGATATATTTTCTTATATATATTGTATTGTAACTAGAAAACTTGCAAATTTTTACTAATACACAGTTTACTGTTGCAAATTTTTGCTAATACTAATACACAATACTAAGGCATCAGAATTTCACAGAAGAAAAGAAATCTATGATCTTACAATTGTGCTGTACTTCTCATCTGAATTCTAAAAACATATAAAGATGAGAATTTTGCAATTATATTGGCCATCTGAGAGCAGCTTTCTGTATGATGTCTGATCCCCAATTTTTAAAAAATATGTTACAGAAAACACTAAAAGAGTTCTAACCTTTCAACATGTTCCCAGTCAGCATGGAAATAATTTGCTAGGAATTTGGGGGAAAAGGTCATTTCCATAATTCAAACACATAACTTGATACAAACTTTTACATCCCATTAATTGCTGAACAAAATGAATGAACTGATGAGGACTGTATCTTACTTGAAGTCTATAACACTGGGGTCTCCTACCAGTCATCTTCTATAGAAGATTCTAGCATGAATGAAATTAAACTTGGAGTTAGAAAATTTGGTTTCTCATCTCAGTTCTTTTGCTAGTTGGCCCTATGACTTTGGGAAAATATTTCAGATATTTCAGACTAAATATTCTCTTCCATAAAAGGAAAGAGTTAAATAGTGGATTTGAGGATTTCTTTCATTCTATGCTGCCTCAGTTTAGTTTTCATTTTGGAGAATTATCATGCACAAATTCCTATTGAAAATGTACTTGGTATAATGTGATCAGATGTACAGTATCTATGTTAGTCTGTCAGATTACCTTTCTAGTACTCAGTTATATTGAAATATTACATCTGTAAAAATATCCCACAAATATGCACTACAAGAATGCATGGCATAATTAAGAATGTGCAAAACAAGAACACTGCCTAAGCTCTATTTTCTCCTTCTCCTCTCCCTCCTTCATCCCTTCCTCCCCTCTCCCTCCCTCCTTCCCTTCTTTCTTTCCTTCCTTCCATAAAAGTTAAGCATCTACTCTGTGGCAGGAACTAAGAAAATCCTGAAAACTTGTAAACATCAACAGTTAAAATTCACCACTTTGTCCTTCATCTGTAGTTCTCTGCCTTCTTGGCTAGGCTGAAACTTCAAGGAAAGCAAGAATCATAGCTTTGTTCACTGATGATCACTGGTGATGCTTTCATTCTATGCTTTAGTGACTTACTTCTTAAATAACTACTGTGAGCCTTCTCTACTAGTCTCTTTATTCCTGGCAGTTTCAAGGATCTCATATCACACCAAGAATTTCAGGGTACCTGGTATTGCTAAGTCGCTTCAGTCGTGTCCGACTCTGTGTGACCCCATAGATGGCAGCCCACCAGGCTCCCCCGTCCCTGGGATTCTCCAGGCAAGAACACTGGAGTGGGTTGCCATTTCCTTCTCCAATGCATGAAAGTGAAAAGTGAAAGTGAAGTCACTCAGTCGTGTCCGACTCTTCGCGACCCCATGGACTGCAGCCTACCAGGCTCCTCCACCCATGGGATTTTCCAGGCAAGGGTACTAGAGTGGGTTGCAGGGTACCTGGTAATATCCAGAGTCAAAAGTCCCTTTCCATGCTCGCCTTCCACACAGCAAAAATTCCTGGCCATTTATCTTTTTTCTCCCTTTTGTTCATGATTTTATCTACCAAATAGCCACTTTTCATCAGTTGGTGATTCTTAATGCTTTTCAAGTCATCAGTCCTCTGATTAAAATTTTGGGTCACAGTGGGGGCTTCCCTGGTGGCTGAGATGGTTAAGAATCTGCCTGCAATGAAGGAGACCCAGGTTCAATCCCTGGGCCAGGAAGATCCCCTGGAAAAGAGAATGGTTACCTACTCCAGTATTCTTGTCTGGAAAATTCCAAGGACAGATGAGCCTGGTGGGCTATAGTCCATGAGATATTTCAAGTCATTATTCCTCTGTTTAAAATTTGGGGTCCTATCCTTTGAAAATGCACATGTGCACATATATTCACAAAATTTGACATTTGATTTCAGGGGCCTCATTGAATCTCCAAAGCCTCCAATCCATGAAACCAGTGTTAAGAAGTTCTGATTTTAAGTATGGCATGGTATCAAGACAAATGAAGACAACAGAAAGTTTTACGCACACACATATACACACATCTCCGAAATCTACAATATGATACTTACTTTGATTTTCATTTTATCAAAATTTCCTACTTCTTCAGTAATACAAAATTAATCCTTGATGAAGGTAAACTCAATTCATAGTTCAACTTGGACATGAACGTAGTTCAGAAGCAGTAACTACTAACACTGACAGTAAAGTTAATATTCGCAGCTGCTCTGATGGGAGATGGGGGAGATTTATCTGCTGTTGTGCATGTATGAAAGTGATACTGTATAAAGAGCTGTTCTCTGTTGAACCAAATCCATTTAGCTTGAAGCTGTTTCCTTCAAAACTCCTTTGTCAGGTACCTGTAAATGCTTCTAGAGTAATTCAGATTGATACTCCAACTGATATTCCTGATAATAACCACAATGACAACCTAGTTACAACACAAAAGGGCACTCCTGTTTGTTCTGAGTGCCCTGAAGCTTCCATGGCAACTTTCTTCCCTGTTTCCATATTCCAACCTTCCCCACCCAGTAGTGATACTGTGTGATTTATTGATTTATTAAGTCATCCTCCTTTTCCTTATTTTATTGCCTTTTTTTTCCCCTTTTACTCTTCTCTCCTTCCATGTCTTTCATGCCCTGACCACATTCTCACAAATCTCTTTCCTACTCTGATACGTATTTGTTCCCCTTCTCAGTCTCTAATATTCTTTTGTGTCTGTGTTTTTGAAACAGCGATCAATGTTCTTTTTTTTTTTTTTTAAACAGCGATCAATGTTCTGAGGCATATATAGGTATAGATTTCAGTAGAAGTCCGACTATTTTAAAACCAATATAACTGGCAAAGTGACACCTCATTCATGAAATCAGATTGTCATGTTGCCGGGACAACTGCAAATATGATAAAGCTCAAATCCTTCCTCATGGAACATCACTCAAGTTGTCATGACAACCTATAAAACTTGGTGTGTCATTCCTATATGGAAGATCTGCATGTACTTTGGTTTAGAATCAGGAACATTGACAAATTCGTGTACATTTTCACACCTAAGATTCACTTTAAACTTCCAAACTAAAAGTAATCAAATCTGATAGCAGTTTAGAACATGAGGATTTTTACCACTCTACTACACGATCAAAAAATGAGATAGTTGGTACAGAATATATAAAACAATGGAATTTATAACTTACTGTGATATTTTAAAAGCCACTGGTAACTGGTGAATTGTCTTTGCCTGATTACTATTTGAAATTTGGGTATGTAATGATGGGATCTGTGGGTCCTTACTATCAATGGAGATAGTAATGAAGTAAGTTCTGAATAAGTGGTACTTATTTCTTAAATAAATCCAATGATCCTTCAAGTCCTAATACATAATGGACATTAATGTGCAGCAAAAGGAGGCCTTGATAAGAGTGAAATTTTATTATGCTCTGCTAATTTGTATCTCTCTTCTAAAATGTTTCAATGATTCTTTGATTCAGAAAGCTTTACATGCCTTCTTTTGTGATCTAAAAATGCACTTTTCACTTTACTCAACCCTCTGTTACTAATACCCACACTGGATACTGAATTACTGACAGTAAAAACTTCATTGTAAGGTTTTCTTCTTAAAAACAATGTCTTATTCTTTGTTCTTTATCATCTCTAGAACGTATCCCAAGTCACATTTCTTTATAAATAAATCAATGGTAGTTTTTTACTATCCCCTTTCTTCTTTCTTGTTTTATAAATCTCAGGTTGACACATCTCTGATCCCTCAGCATCCTTTCTTTGGCACTGATATGGAAGAACTGTGATTCGAGTAATACTCAGTGAGTTTTCAAATGTCAGCCTCAACCTTACACTTTGAAGATCCCAATGACATGAATTCAGTGTAGAACTCCTGAGAAAGTTCATGGGTAGGCTTCAGACTGCCCACAAATGTGCCTAAAATTGTATGCAAAGTTTTAAATGTGTACATTCACATATGAATTTTTATGGGAGAGAAGTCCATAACTGGTATCATACTAGCAAAGGAAGCATTATCAAAACTTACTAAGGAACATTAGTTTAGAGCGTAATATAGCGCCACAAAGCCTTCACAATGAAGCGGAATGGACTGATTTTGAGTCAAAAGAGCTGGCTTTTAAATCCCCAGCTTGATGACACCACCCTTATGGCAGAAAGTGAGAGGAACTAAAAAGCCTCTTGATGAAAGTGAAAGAGGAGAGTGAAAAAGTTGGCTTAAACCTCAACATTCAGAAAATGAAGATCATGGCATCTGGTCCCATCATTTCATGGGAAATAGATGGGGAAACAGTAGAAACAGTGTCAGACTTTATTTTGGGGGGCTCCAAAATCACTGCAGATGGTGACTGCAGCCATGAAATTAAAGACGTTTACTCCTTGGAAGAAAAGTTATGACCAACCTAGATAGTATATTCAAAAGCAGAGACATTACTTTGCTGACTAAGGTCCATCTAGTCAAGACTATGGTTTTTCCTGTGGTCATGTATGGATGTGAGAGTTGGACTGTGAAGAAGGCTGAGCGCCGAAGAATTGATGCGTTTGAACTGTGGTGTTGGAGAAGACTCTTGAGGGTCCCTTGGACTGCAAGGAGATCCAACCAGTCCATTCTGAAGGAGATCAACCTGGGAATTTCTTTGGAAGGAATGATGCTAAAGCTGAAGCTCCAGTACTTTGGACACCTCATGCGAAGAGTTGACTCATTGGAAAAGACTCTGATGCTGGGAGAGATTGGGGGCAGGAGGAGAAGGGGACGAACAACTTCTCTCACATATATGAAGAACAACTGCCCTTTAGGTAAATACAGAAAATGAGTTTTAGGTAAAGAAAACTAAAGCAATTGAAAAATTATGTAACAAATCCTTATCATAGTGAAATAAACAGATACTAAACCAAGGAAACAACATCCCTCAAACTCAGTGGCATCTCAATGGATAAAGTGAACAAGAAAGAAGCAATAGATTAGCTAAAGGAAAATATATGCCCAAGAAAATGGTAAATATCAAGAAGAAAGTCAAATTAAGAAAATATTATTTATATGCACTAAATACTCCTCTGAAAATTTTATTTACTAGAGGAGTAAGCTAATGTTTAATGTACTTAATTTAGCACTGAACTTAGAACTCCACCCAAATGAGTAAATTTGGAAGGAGAAAACTTTTGTCTAAGTCACCTGGATTAACTACTTCACAAACATGCAGATATTTTAACAACAAAGGTGAATGACTAAAACCACTGGGAGTTTGGTGGTGAGAACTGAGAGGTGTGTGTGGGGGGTATTCCCTTACACTGTCCACACTCCTACCATAACCCTTTGTTCTTTGACTCGCAGGTGTATTGGATGCCTCCTACATGTACAGCATTGTGTTAAGTGCTCATGATATAAACAATTGCAAGAATGTGTCACAAAAGGTGGCGTGAAGCAGGGTGGGGGCTGGAAGGAAAACAGGAGCCCTGAACACACATTTTACTAAGCAGAGTCAGGCAAGGCTATCAACTCTGTGGCAGACAGAATATATCAGGCAGTTGACTCAGGGTCTGAGTCAGACTAAATTAACGCTCAGCCTGGAAAACTCTGACAAGCAGTGAAGACAGAGAAAGCCACGGTAATGGTGCCAGAGTGTTCCAGCTCAGGCATGACAATTCAAGCTAGCCTGGGCTGAGAAAGATAAACGCTCGGTCAAGTGGATTGTGGTTGTAAAGTGAAAAATAGCAGAACACAGCTGGCCAAGGAATTAGAGATTCTGCAGTGGGTCAGGAACCAGGGTAAGAGTAAATAGAGGAAGTAAGTTTCTGCAGCAAGGCTTGAGGTTAAGAAACATTCACTACCGTATTTTTAGTGGGGAATAACCATACCCAGTGGAAGCCCTCCTGGTCTGAAAGGAGCCACTTTGTAAAGCTGAATGGGACCTTTAGATAAATTTCTAACAGACATAAGCCACTGACTGCAAAAAGTTCCAGAGACAAGACACATATATAAAAATCCAAATAAAAACTGTTATTGTACTTGTCCTACATATAAGACATCATGTTAACCTTGTAGAGGATACAAAAACGAGACTATCATGGTCACTACCCTTACAGTTTTTATAGTTTAATGCAAAAGTAAATATGAAGGCTACGACCAAGGTTTCACAGAAGTGCCAGGTGTGTGGAAGTAAGTATAAGGTTAGGTCTAAAATGACAGAACTGTGGACTGCCAGGAAACGACCACAGCACGGAGATCACAATGGCAAACAGTACTTAAACACAGGGATAATCACTTCAAGCACGTTTCTTTCCTGAAAAGTCCTGCCAATAGCAGACAGAGACCTGAAAAGATTGCCCATTTAGTTAAGCAGTAATGGAAGCCAAGGCTGTTGACTTATCACTTCAGGCACACCTATATCAATTAGAATGACACCTGAGCAAAAAGTGTGTATGTGTGTGTATGCACATGTATGCACGTGTGTGTTTGAGCATTCTTAACAAATTGACAGTCTTTCTTAAATACGTCCATTCCTGTTCTCATTATCCAAGAGATTTTTCTTAACCTCTAATTTAAAGACATACAGTCAGTTACCATATGTTAGCTACCATTTACTTCTCCCTTTTTTACCCCTAGAATGGAAAAAAAAATATTTACAAAGATTCACAAATTAGTTTTCCTTGTCAATTCTCTCCTTCCATCAGAAAACTATCTTTCCATTCATAAACAAAGCAGAAACATAAAATGGCAATGAAACTCAAATGGACCATCTGAAAATTGAAAATTGAGTCTACATAAACCTTAAGTTCTAAACAGAAATTGTGTTTTCCTATTTGTTTTACAGTGTACTTGTATCAACATATACTAAATAAAGAGTGAAAAATTGGTCAATTTGTTTTTATATTAAAACTTCTAATCAAGAAGCTGGAAAACAGGTTCTGAAGTATATCCTAAAGGAATTGGTTTAACCAAAGAATCTCTAGAGACTTCAAGTTTAGCTGTTCAAGAAAGTCAATACTCTCATAAATTAGAAATTATGGATGTCGTAATGGAGAAATATCAAAACTGGAAAGAAAGCAAAGTGATTTCAGAACACATAATTATATAACTGAAAAACTCAAGCAAATTGATTTAAAAACTTCTGTGGATGGAAAAGGGAAAGAGAGATAGGACTCATATATTATAGCAAATGAAAAGAAGTTTGAGAATTGTCACGTGAGCCTCTGTTACAGCTCATGCTGAGGTCTGATACCATGTCCATGAATCTTCACATGGTCAGTTCATCACTTCCTTGTCATGGGCACATTGGCCAGTTAACATTTTTAAAATCATTTTTATTCTTAGCCACATATTTATTAATTTATATTCATGATGGATTGTGGGTTAAAAACAGGAAACATGAATGCTGAAACAATCTCTTTTTTGAAGGTTGTAGAAAATTCAACATTTTTGCAAATCTACATAAGATAATTCATTTGACAGCAAATACAGAGCGAATGACTTCTATGTATCAGGTATTATGCTAAATGTTGTATCTAAAATGAGCAAAATAAAAAAGATTCCTATTCTTACGGATTTTATAGTTTAGTTGGTGAGGAAATAATGTAGGAATAAGCATATAATTATAAACTCTTAAGATCACTATGAAGAAAATGAATAAGATACAAAGACATAACCTAAACTCGAAGTCAAGTAAGCTATCTCTGAAAAAAAATAAATATTTAAGGTGAGACGAGAAGGATAGAAATTTGAAGCATTCTAGAAAAAGGAAATGAAAAAGAGGTTAGCACACGGGAGACCAAACAGTACCAGTGGGGCTAGAGCGTGGTACCTAGAGGAAAACTACGCTTAGAGAGTTGGGCAGTGGAAGAACTTTACTGTCCCGAGTAAGGAACTGAACTCTTATTCTAAGTGCAGTTGGAACCATTAGGCAGTGAAATGAAGTGAATGAATCATTGCATTGTCGATGATGGTTATACATCTATGTAGAGCTGGCTAATAGTGTGAAAAGGATAGAAGGAAGAATAACTTAGGATGCTACTGCTGCATTCCAGGAAAGAATTTACTTTGGTAGGTGCAATAGGCAAGTCTACAGAGTGACTTGGACTATGACGGGGTCAGTGGGGATGGAGAGAACTGAATATATTTGAAAAAGTTTTGGCAGTGAACTGGACAGGATTTAATGATGGATTTTGCAAATGGAGGATGAGAAAACTGCAAGGGTCCAGTGTTTGTCTTTTGCTGTAGGTCCAACACCTAGAATAATATCTGGCACAAAATACTTTAAAAATATTTGCTGAATGAACGAATGAAGTTCTGGTCTTGGGCAACTAAATTAATGTAGATATTATTTATTAAAATGAGAAAAACTGGAAAAGTTGGGGTTTTCTTGACAGACAGAATTTTTCTGGAGCTAAGAGGTCATAATCTAAGAGATGAGTTTGGGGAATTATAGTAATGGTATTTAAAGCCAGTGAACATACACAGTGTGAGAAAAAAGGATTCCAGATTGAGCCTTGAAAAAGTTCAATATTTAGAAGATGGGCAAAGAAAGAGGAGTTAAGAAAGAAGACTGACAAGGAGCAAGCAAGTAGGCAGGCAACATCCTGGATGGTGCAATATCAATGATGCCAAGACAAAAAGTGCTTTAAAAACGATGGAGTAGCGACTTCTCTGGGGGTCCAGTGGTTAAGAATCCACCTGCCAATACAGGGGACACGGGTTTGATTTCTGGTCCAGGAAGATCCCACTGGGTGCAGAGCAGCTAAGCCTGTGCACCGCAACTACTGAACCCATGAGCTGCAAATATTTAGCCCGTTGCACCTAGAGCCCATGCTTCACAGCAAGAGAAGCCACCACACTGCAATGAGAAGCCCAAGACCCACAGTAAAAGAGTAGACTTCACTTACCACAACTAGAGAAAGCCTGTGCACAGCAACAAAAACTAAGCAGAGCCAAAAATATTTTTTTAAAAAATGATGTAGTCAACTTTGCTAAGCCATTTAGTTATATGAAAAATTTAGAGTCCATTAGATTTTTGCAACATTGAGACCCTTGATAATTTCTATGAGAGCACGGTTTATGATAGAGCCTGAATAGTGAAGGAAGAGTAGGGGAGCAGGAACCACACAAGTGAACAACTCAACTGTAAGTTACATTTGTCTGATTCAAACTCTTCAGTAGCATATGTGAATGTTTCTAGATCTCTGGAAACTTAATGCTAATGAGATAATATAAGAATGATTGTGTGTAGCTTTTTTTATTGGGAAGAAAAGCTATCTACATTTAAAAACCACTCATTTTATTATTTAAAATCAAATCTCAAAAAACATTGAAGAATTAGTTATGATCTAAAAAAGAAAACTCAAGAGTGCAAAACAGCAATCATGAATGATATTTCTCTCTATTTTTGATGCAACTTGTAGAAAATAACAAAGTTTTAGCAGGTGGAGAAGTATAAAACAGCATGACTACGGAGCAGAGCCTGGCTGCTGAGAAGGCCTGGCTCAGATTATCACATATGAGAGAAACACACTCACTGAATTTTAAAGATTTCTTCATAGTCAATGAGGCTACCACAGCTAATATAACTGAACTCAAAATAAAATACTTCTTACTTGACCATTTGTTTATCATATAAAGTGCAAAAAGAATTTATTTTTTTTTAATTCTAGAGTTTCTATGATTACTTTTACTGTGTGTGTGTGTGTGTGCATGTGTGTGCTCAGTCACGTCCAACTCTTTGGGACCCCATGGACTGTAGCCCACTAGGCTCCTCTGTTTATGGAATTTTCCAGCCAAGAATACGGGAGTGGGTTACTATTTCTTCCTTCAGGGGTTCTTCTGACCCAGGGATTGAATCTGTGTCTCTTAAGTCTCTTGCATTGGCAGGCAGATTCTTTATCACTGTGCCACCTGGGAAACCCCAGTGAATTAGGTCGATAAATGGTTGTAAACTTAACTCTGGAGGAAAAGCTACAATTTCCTACTGCTGAGGTTCTAGGAGATGCCCTGGTTCTATCCTTTCTGTGACCTTTCCTCTCCCTCAAGTCTGTCTCCCTCATTTTTCTGCATAAGCTGTCTTGAATTGACTCCTTGCACTGCCAAAAATTTAACCAATGCATTGTTTTCAGAAGTAGCCAAGAGAAGAAAAACAGAGGCTGCATTCTTTAATACTAGTGTTTCAGAAAGTGAATCCTAAGAGACTAAGGTTGACAACTGTTTTGTTAAAGTCTAAAATTCTTCACACACATACACACCAGATGGAGAGCATGAGAAAATGATCAGGAGCTGAAGCAACACTGAAAATGAATTAGTTGAATTGACCTTCATGATAGTAAATTCATATTTACTTCCCTAAATTTAGTTGATTTGCATAACAATTTCGTGATCCACAGTTCTAGTTTACATTTTTATTCAAAGGGAAAGATACATTTTTAAATCTCAACTGCTTCTTCTTGGATTTATCTTGTGGAGTTTTTGTTCAAGTAAAGTCACATCTATAAATAAGAATAGACAGAATAACACTAAAAAATTTTTTTTCAACCACGGCTTCTTCAACCAGTATCAAAGAATAGCTCACAGTTACTCAATCAAAATAACTTTTTTCCTGGAGTTCTAAACAGGAGAAAAATGAATTACCTGAAAGAATTAACCATGCCAGTTTACAGTTTGCTAGGCTGCAAACACAGGCACACATACACATGTATAAAGACATATACTCTACACTGTTTAAAAGTTATACTAAAAAAAGACTGACTAGTCCAACTTTTCTTTCACTGTAATTCAAACGATTAGGTTGATTAAACTTGGATAGTAAGAGTGGCACTTCATTAAGATCAGAGCACACTTGGGATGTTTTACCCAGTTCTGGACTATAAAACATTGGCAGACATTGACAAAATACTCTTGGTTGGAGGACTATGTCACATAAGAACAGATTGATGTAACTAGTGCCATTCACCTAAAGAAGGGTTATAATAAATATCCTTAAACAATTTTGAGGCTATCATATGAAAGGTGATCAACCTTTCCCGCCCCATGGCAGTTACCCCAGGAAAGTGAAGTCCAAGTACACTAGGAGGGTACCCAAATTCTGGAAATACTTGTTTTAAGACTGGAGTACTTAGAGCTGATGGAGACAAATCAAAACTTGTCAAAGCTTGGACCAATGCTAGTGCCAGTCAACATGCTTACTAAGTCACTCAGTCATGTCTGACTCTTTGTGACCCCATGGGATATTCCAGGCAAGAATATTGGAGTGGGGTTGCCATTTCCTACTCCAGAGTATATTCCAAATCCAGAGATCAAACCCATGTGCCTTACATCTCCTACATTGGCTGGTGGGTTCTTTACTAGGTGTTAATCTGAATGGACTATAAATAAGAATAAATTGAACACAAATGTAGCTCAAATGCAGTTAAAATTTAAAGAAAAGACAGAAGTGAAAATTTGACTTAAAATCTATTCATTATTTAGAACCATTTATCACTTTGCTGAAATTTTATTTTTATGATTTCAGAAAGAGGTGGTGAAGGAAATACCAAAGGCCTTAAAGTGATACTTGGGCACTGATGGAATAAACACCTTCTATAAGTTATTAAGTACCAGGCATTTCACATGCACTACTTCATTTAACCCACACCACCAATTTCAGGTCATATGCACTATTTTGGTTGTTATCTTCATTCTTTAGATGAGGTTTAGCTTACTACACCACACTATTTTGCTACAAGAGATTAAATAATTACTTTTGACACTTGTGAAGTGAACCAGGTCCTATCCACACAATTCAGAGGGAGGCAAACTTTCAATAACTGTAATTCTTTACAGAACTTTCTGAAAATGGAAGAATTTGCCTCAGAATGGATTGAAGTTTCCATCATTTAATGGCTTCAAGAAGAGTGAAGAGATATGCAGAGAAGTTAAGCATTACGTTAAATAAGAACATCTTTAAGGTATCTTCCTATTTGAAGATGTTAATTTTACAAATGAAGTAAAAGGAGTTAAGTGTTTCATTATTTTAAGCAAAGGAATTAGATTAAGGTAGGATGGATCCAAATTTAGAAACTAAAAAGCCTATTGATGAAAGTGAAAGAGGAGAGAGAAAAACTTGTCTTAAAGCTCAACATTCAGAAAACTGAGATCATGGCATCTGGTCCCATCACTTCATGGGAAATAGATAGGGAAACAATGGAAACAGTGTCAGACTTTATTTGGGGGGGCTCCAAAATCACTGCAGATGGTGATTGCAGCCATGAAATTAAAAGACGCTTACTCCTTGGAAGAAAAGTGATGACCAACCTAGATAGCATATTGAAAAGCAGAGACATTACTTTGCCAACAACGGTCCATCTAGTCAAGGCTATGGTTTTTCCTGTGGTCATGTATGGATGTGAGAGTTGGACTGTGAAGAAAGCTGAGCCCTGAAGAATTGATGCTTTTGAACTGTGGTGTTGGAAAAGACTCTTGAGAGTCCCTTGGACTGCAAGGAGATCCAACCAGTCCATTCTAAAGGAGATCAGCCCTGGGTGTTCTTTGGAAGGAATGATGCTAAAGCTGAAACTCCAGTACTTTGGCCACCTCATGTGAAGAGTTGACTCACTGAAAAAGACTCTGATGCTGGGAGGGATTGCAGGCAGGAGGAAAAGGGGATGACCCAGGATGAGATGGCTGGATGGCATCACCGACTCGATGGACGTGAGTTTGAGTGAACTCTAGGAGATGGTGATGGACAGGGAGGCCTGGCGTGCTGTGATTCATGAGGTCGCAAAGAGTCAGACACAACTGAGTGACTGAACTGAACTGAACTGATCCATTGCCAGCTGTTTGATTTTATATAATATGTTTTTTTAGATTAATTAAGTAATTTGGCTGCATTGGGTCATACTTGTGGCATGCAGGATCTTTATTGCACCATGAAGTATCTGTCATTGCAGTGCATGGGTTCTCTAGTTGCAGATCACAGACATAGTTGCTCTACAGCATGTGGGATCTTAGTTCCCTGACCCGGGATGGAACCCACGTACCCTGCATTGCAAGGTGAATTCTTAAACACTGAACTACCAGGGAAGTCCCCAGCTGTTTGATTTTGATTGACTTACATAACCTTCTTAAGCATGGTGTCCTATCTTTACTGGTGGAGAGAACAGTATCAATCTCACAAGAGTATAAATAAAACTATGAACAATAATATAGGTAATACACGAAGCACAGTGTCTGACACACAGTGAGAATCACTAAATGGTAGCTGGAGTTCATGCAGTTCAATGAATTACACACTGCTTAAATTTTTTCAACAGACGAGAACATCCATGACTTTTTCATAACTAAGAATAAAACACTAGCTTCAGAGTGTCTAAGTCATCATAAAAGTTGAATTTCAAGAGACCTGGGATAATGAGGAAAAGAAAGAAAATAATAAAAGAAGACAGGAGGCCTTTGTGAACCTTCCCATCACTCCTCCAGGCCAGATTCCATGAGCTACCTCAATGGTATAACAGTTTTCACTGATAGAAGGTCATCAGATGGCACAAACCAATATGAACCAGTGTGGAAGCGCTTCAACAAGAACCAAACATCTTCCAACCATAAATTAACTATCAGAACAGCAGTGAATGACACCAAGCTACTTCCAATTTTTTAGTAAAAATCTTACTCCAGAAAGACATGGTCTTATAATTCTTTGTCAATTTTGATAATTTCTTTCTTTTTACTTTCCTCTCTTGTTTCTTTTCAGGATATCTGTAACCACAGAATCATCCTTTGCCCTGAATTTTTTTTTTTTTTAAACTGCAGTTTGGGGGAAGGGAGGTATATAGAGATCTGTCATGCAGGAACTATGGAGAAGTATAAAGGAAATCAACCCTGAAAATTCACTGGAAGGATTTATGCTGAAGCTGAAGCTCCAATACTTCGGCCACTTGATGCGAAGAGCTGATTCATTGGGAAAGACCTTGATATTGGGAAAGACTGAGGGCAGGAGAGAAGGGGATGACAGAGGATGAGATGGCTGGATGGCATCACTGACTCTGTCGACATTAATTTGAACAAACTCTAGGAGAGAGTGAAGGACCAGAAGCCTGGCATGCTGCAGTTCATGGGGACTCAAAGAGTCAGACACAACTGAACATCAGCAATGGAGAAGTAAGACCTTTAAATTATTAAACGTCACAAAGAAAGGAATTACAGAGGAAGCAATACACCACTCAAGCCACTAATGTTGAAGAAGAATTTCAAAAGTGCCTGTCTTTGTAGAAATGATATAGAAACAAAATCAAATATAATAAGGAAACATAAGCAAACAGTTGAGAGTAAATGTTTCATTTGGAAAGGAGAGGCGGGAAGCAAGTAGTTTTTAGCTACAACTAATTTTAATATGGATCCTGAGATCTCTGGAAAAGATTTAAATCTACATCCTTGGAATTATACAAAAAGAGTTCAGTTTATTCTGTATAAATAGTGACCATAGAGAACAAATTCTAAAGCACAGAGAGGCTTCATTCTGACAGCCCTCCAGGGAAGCAGTTTGGTCCCTGATTTAAGGTGTTTACTTGTTTAGGGATTTTAGAAGAGATGAACAGTTTAGAAACCCTCTTTGGGTGGTTCTAATAGAGCTTATGACCTCAGAGGCCCCCAGTTCAATGAAGATACTATAACAATCCATTATAGTTCATTGAACTTTGAACTTCTTCTTCTCTGTATGTACACTTGGTTATGGTTGAATTTCTCAGACACATGTCCTCAGGGACACTAACTGGCCCTGCAGATATTTCTCACTGGGCCCCGATGTCTACTGACAGGACACAGTCTCTTTTTAACAATTTAAAAATCATTATTTAATCAATTAAAAAATTTCAAAACAAAAACAGAAGAAAAACCTATAAAAAGAGTGCCAGATAGAAATGCGTTTACTTATAAGTACTAAAAAATTAATATTAGTAAGTATCAGTTCAGTTCAGTCACTCAGTTGTGTCAGACTCTTTGCAACCGCATGAATCGCAGCACGCAAGGCCTCCCTGTCCATCACCAACTCCCAGAGTTCACTCAAACTCATGTCCATAGAGTCGGTGATGCCATCCAGCCATCTCATCCATGTCATACCCTTCTCCTCCTGCCCCCAGTCCCTCCCAGCATCAGAGTCTTTTCCAATGAGTCAACTCTTAGCATCAGATGGCCAAAGTATTGGAGTTTCAGCTTCAACATCAGTCCTTCCAATGAACACCCAGGACTGATCTCCTTTAGGATGGACTGGTTGGATCTCCTTGCAGTCCAAGGGACTCTCAAGAGTCTTCTCCAACACCACAGTTCAAAAGCATCAATTCTTCTGTGCTCAGCTTTCTTCACGGTCCAACTCTCACGTCCATTCATGACCACTGAAGAAAACATAGCCTTGATAGATGGACCTTTGTTGGCAAACTAATATCTCTGCTTTTGAATATGCTATCTAGGTTGATCATAACTTTCCTTCCAAGGAGTAAGTGTCTTTTAATTTTATGGCCGCAATCACCATCTGCAGTGATTTTGGACGCCCCCCCAAAATAAAGCTTAACACTGTTTCCACTGTTTCCCCATCTATTTGCCATGAAATGATGGAACCAGATGCCATGATCTCAGTTTTCTGAATGTTGAGCTTTAAGCCAACTTTTTCACTCTCCTCTTTCACTTTCATCAAGAGGCTTTTTAGTTCTTCACTTTCTGCCATAAGGGTGGTGTCATCTGCGTATCTGAGGTTATTGATATTTCTCCTGGAAATCTTGATTCCACCTTGTGCTCCCTCCACCCCAGCATTTCTCGTGATGTACTCTGCGTTTAAGTTAAATAAGCAGGGTGACAATATACAGCCTTGACGCACTCCTCTTCCTATTTGGAACCAGTCTGTTGTTCCATGTCCAGATTTAACTGTTGCTTCCTGACCTGCATATAGGTTTCTCAAGAGGCAGGTTAGGTGGTCTGGTATTCCCATCTCTTTCAGAATTTTCCAGAGTTTATTGTGATCCACACAGTCAAAGGCTTTGGCATAGTCAATAAAGCAGAAGTAGATGTTTTTCTGGAACTCTTTTGCTTTTTTGATGATCTAGTGGATGTTGGCAATTTGATCTCTGGCTCCTCTCCCCTTTCTAAATCCAGCTTGAACATCTGGAAGTTCGTGGTTCATGCATTGCTGAAGCCTGGCTAGGAGAATTTTGAGCATTACTTTATTAGTGTGTGAGATGAGTGCAATTGTAC
The DNA here is from genome assembly GCF_001704415.2 of Capra hircus. NCBI lineage: Eukaryota > Metazoa > Chordata > Mammalia > Artiodactyla > Bovidae > Capra > Capra hircus. The sequence goes on along the minus strand of NC_030809.1, from coordinate 35,208,500 downwards.
AGTAGTTTGCGCATTCTTTGGCATTACCTTTCTTTGGGACTGGAATGAAAACCAATCTTTTCCAGTCCTGTGGCCACTGCTGAGTTTTCCAAATTTGCTGGCATATTGAGTGCAGCACTTTCACAGCATCATCTTTCAGGATTTGAAATAGCTCAGCTGGAATTCCATCACCTCTACTAGCTTTGTTCGTAGTGATGCTTTCTAAGGCCCACTTGACTTCACATTCCAGGATGTCTTGCTCTAGGTGAATGATCACACCATCGTGATTATCTTGGTCGTAAAGCTCTTTTTTGTACAGTTCTATGTATTCTTGCCACGTCTTCTTAATATCTTCTGCTTCTGTTATGTCCATACCATTTCTGTCCTTTATCGAGCCCATCTTTGCATGAAATGTTCCCTTGGTATCTCTGATTTTCTTGAAGAGAGCTCTAGTCTTTCCCATTCTGCTGTTTCCCTCTATTTCTTTGCATTGATTGCTGAGGAAGGCTTTCTTATCTCTCCTTGCTGTTCTTTGGAACTCCGCATTCAGATGCTTCTATGTTTCCTTTTCTCCTTTGCTTTTTGCTTCTCTTATAAGTGCTATTAAAAGGAGGGTATTGTTTACCTTACAACTAGAAGGCCAAATCTAGGTACCTTGGGCTAGGGCAACAGCTAAATGATGGCATCAGGAATCCTGACTATTTAAACTTTTTACAATACTTGAAAAGTGCCTTTGTCACTGTGGTTTGAAGATGGCTGCTGTACTTCTGGAAGTTTTAATTGCCAAGTCATGTCTGACTCTGTAACCCCATAAACTGTGTAGCCCGCCAATCTCCTCTGTCCATGGAATTCTCCAGGCAAGAATAATGGAGTGGGTGGCCGTTTTCTTCTCCAGGGGATATTCCTGACCCAGGGATTGAGCCCATGTCTCTTATGTCTCCTGCATTGGCAGGCAGATTCTTTACCACTAGCTCCACCTGGGAAGAAAATGCCTCTGTATGTAGTGGATTGGTCAAAAAGTTCATTCGGGTTTTCCATACATTTTATGGAAAAACCCAAATGAACTTTTTGGCCAGTCTAATAGATCCTAAAAAAACACTACAATTCCTGCTAACCCAGTAATCATAGAAGAGAATAGTTTGATTGGATCTTGCTTTCCTTCAAGAATAAGAGGTGTCTCCTGATATGCTTCAACTGTAGGCATAGTTAGACTTCCCCTCCCGGCTCCCAAAAAAGCCTAACTACTATCTCCTTCTATCCTAGAGATCACACCAGCTGATCTAAAAAGGTCTTGGAGAGTTTCCTACACATTCTCATAGAAGTAGGCCAAGAAAGATTAAAAGGCATTTTAAGAGACACCATCACTGGAAAAAGGAAAGCTCAAAGTCAGAGACTTATATGGAGGCAGAACTAGTTTAAGAAATAAGACATACACACACATACACATAAGCAAGTATGTATTACATCTTGCTTGCACAGCATTAGATTAATCGTAACCTTTGGCTTATTAAAACATTGTTGTCAGGCAAGATGTTATCATCTGTTTTATTATTTAATTTGTTATTAAGCAATACAATTTATTCATATAACATAGCCCAACATCTAGACTATTACCAGTTACTCAAATTTATTTATGTTTCTTCTCTCTTCCTGTCACTCCTCTTACACAAAGATAACTGCCATTCTGAATTTTATTTTATTTATAGCTCTATTATGTAAATGGGTATACCTAAGGATTCTTCAGACTTTCCCAGTGGCTCACTGGTAAAGAATCCTGCCTGCCAATGCAGGAGACGCAGGAGACTCTGAGTTGATCTTTCAGTTGGGAAGATCCCCTGGAGAAGGGAATGGCAACTCACCCCAGTATTCTTGCCTGGGAAATCCCATGGACAGGGGAGCCTGGTGGGCTACAGTTCATTGGGTCACAAAAGAGTTGAACATGGCTGAGTGACTAAACAAAAACAAAAAGTCTTTAGTTTTGCTTGCCTTGTGAACTTTTGGAAGAGGGAAGCTTCTGGTACTCACTTTAGGACTCAACCTAATGTTACTAAGATCGATGCACAAATTTGCTGTGTATTAACAGGTTTTAACTTTCATGTAATATAATGAGTGTACCACTATTTATTTATTCATTATCCTATTAACGAGTATGTGGACTGTTTCCAGTTTTTGTTTTACCAGCAGTGCTGCCATGGATATTCTTTTCCATGTCTTGAACTGAACATACGCAAGCGTTCACCTGTTTGATATGCACTAATGTCACTTGGGAACTGCTGAGTCCAATTTATGGAAGTATTCAACTTACAGAATAATGTCAAGTTGTCCCAGTGAATAAGAGATCTCAATGATTTCAAACTTGGGGTCAATTTCTGACAATCAAAGTGTACAAAATAGCATTTCAGTGAGATTTTGAGGCTCTTAAGGAGACATGGGGTTCTCAAAGCAAGAATACTGAAGTGGTTTGTCATTCCCTTCTCCAGTAGACCACACTCTGTCAGACCTCTCCACCATGACCCATCCATCTAGGTGGCCCCACATGGCATGGCTTAGTTTCATTGAGTTAGACAAGGCTGTGGTCTATGTGATCAGATTGGCTGGTTGTCTGTGATTCTGGTTTCAGTCTGTCTGCCCTCTGATGCCCTCTCTCAGTGCCTATCGTCTTACTTGGGTTTCCCTTACATTGGACATGTGGACATGGGGTATCTCTTCACAGGTGGACATGGGGTAGCTCTTCACAGGTGCTCCAGCAAAGCACAGCACCTTTTTAGTGGAGGTGATGGAATTCCAGTTGAGCTATTTCAAATCCTAAAAGATATGCTGTGAATGTGTTGCACTCAATATGCCAGCAAATTTGGAAAACTCAGCAGTGGCCACAGGACTGGAATAGGTCTGTTTTCTTTCCGATCCCAAAGAAAGGCAATGCCAAAGAATGCTCAAACTACTGTACAATTGCACTCGTCTCACACGCTAGTAAAGTAAAGCTCAAAATTCTCCAAGCCAGGCTACAACAACCGTGAACTTCCAGATGTTCAAGCTGGTTTTAGAAAAGGCAGAGAAACCAGAGATCAAATTGCCAACATTCACTAGATCATCAAAAAAGCAAGAGAGTTCCAGAAAAACATCTACTTCTGCCTTATTGATTATGCCAAAGCCTTTGACTGTGTGGATCACAATAAACTGTGGAAAATTCTGAAAGAGATGGGAATACCAGACCACCTGACCTGCCTCTTGAGAAACCTATATGCAGATCAGGAAGTAACAGTTAAATCTGGACATGGAAAAACAGACTGGTTGCAAATAGGAAAAGGAGTACGTCAAGGCTGTATATTGTCACCCTGCTTATTTAACTTATATGCAGAGTATATCATGAGAAATGCTGGGCTGGAGGAAGCACAAGATGGAATGAAGATTGCCAGGAGAAATATCAATAACCTCAGATATGCAGATGATACCACCGTTATGGCAGAAAGTGAAGAAGCACTAAAAGCCTCTTGATGAAAGTGAAAGAGGAGAGTGAAAAAGTTGGCTTAAAGCTCAACATTCAGAAAACTAAAATCATGGCATCTGGTCCCATCATTTCATGGGAAATAGATGGAGAAACAGTAGAAACAGTGGCTGACTTAATTTTGGGGACTCCAAAATCACTGCAGATGGTGATTGCAGCCATTAAATTAAAAGACGCTTGCTCCTTAGAAGGAATGTTATGACCAACCTAGACAGCATATTGAAAAGCAGAAACATTACTTTGTCAACAAAGGTCCATCTAGTCAAGGCTATGGTTTTTCCAGTGGTCATGTATGGATGTGAGATTTGGACTATAAAGAAAGCTGAGCACAGAATTGATGCTTTTGAACTGTGGTGTTGGAAAAGACTCTGGAGAGTCCCTTGGACTGCAAGGAGATCCAACCAGTCCATCCTAAAGGAGATCAGTCCTGGGTGTTCATTGGAAGGACTGATACTGAAGCTGAAACTCCAATACTTTGGCCACCTGATGCTAAGAGTTGACTCATTGGAAAAGACACTAATGCTGGGAAAGATTGAGAGCAGGAGGAAAAAGGGACAACAGAGGATCAGATGGTTGGATGGCATCACCTACTCAATGGACATGGGTTTGGGTGGACCCCGGGAGTTGGTGATGGACAGGGAGGCCTGGCGTGCTGCAACTCATGGGGTCGCAAAGAGTTGGACACAACTGAACGACTGAACTGAACTGAAGGAGACATGATTAGAATATTAAAAAGTTTTATTTAAATAACATCAAAAAGGATTCTGGGTCTAGATGAAGTCCACTAAGTTTTCCTTTTTTTCAGGGAACAGATGATTTTGAAAGTATTCTACAACATGTAAACATTTTGAAAGCATCTCTACACCTAAGTTTAAAACCTTAGAACCTAAATTTTAAAGTGCTACAAAAAGGGAAGCTATAGATTGACTTCACTTATGGTCACTTATGGACTTCACTTATGGACTTCCCTGGTGGCTCAGACGGCAAATCATCTGCCTACAATGCGGGAGACCTGGGTTCAATCCTCGGGTTGGGACTATCTCCTGGAGAAGGAAATGGAAACCCACTCCAATATTCTTGCCTGAAAAATCCCATAGATGGAAGAGCCTGGTAGGCTACAGTCCATGGGGTCACAAAGAGTTGGACATGACTGAGCGACTTCACTTAGCACTCACTTACGGTCACTAGCAAAAAATTTGAATAGTTACTCCATCTGTAAGTTGAATCCAATGGTGTATTAATATGATCAGGTATCATGACTAAGTATAGACTTCCCAGGAATGTAGGAATATTTCACTATTAGCAAATCTGTTAAGATGATTTATTCCATCAGAAAATTTAAAAGAACAGCCAAACAAATAATCACCTGATATTGAACTTTGATAAAATTCAGCAGGCTACTAAATTGCAGTAAATAGAAATGAAACTGTCCAAACATGAGACAGAGTCACATATCCATGTGTTGGCAAATCCCTTAGGGACAATTGTAGTATTTGTTCATTTTTATCCTCATTATCCAAGGTTTTGTCACCTAGTGGAAATTCAGAGAGGAAAAAAATAAATATACTTCCATTTACTTCCAACTTAAAAGAAAAAAAACTACAAGGTAAAAAAAGATGCTGCATTCATAGAAACTCTGATGTGATACAAATAAAAAGAAAGATTATTGGAAGACTGAAAACTGGAAAAAAAAAATCAACCAGGGTCATCTGTACTCTTATCTTGTGGATGTTAATATACAATCCCATGCTAAAAAGATAACCTTATAATAAGTATCCTCACAAATGCATGAGAGTAACCTTGGAATCTTTTCAAGCATTTCCCTCTCATTAACTTCTGAGAGTCTCTGGCATTAATGCAAATAGGAAGGACTGTCACACTCTCATGCTTGATCGGCAGTTATTGTACAAGTACATCCAGGAGGTCATAGGAAACCTGGAAAGTACTTTATTAAACCCTAGAAAACCCTCTTGTCAATCCTAATACAATTTAATGTGCTGCCACTGGTCTTCATTTAATTCAATTTTTTTCTTGACTGATTTTTGTTCTATACCCATCTATAGTTTTATGAACCTCTGCCATGTGAAATAATTTACATCTGAATTCCTTCCAAGCTCACTGTGAAAGTTTTTTGCTTTTATACCTTTTCCTTAGATAATGAACCATAAACTAGCTTCTATAATCACAGAACCCAAGTCTGTACACACACACCAACATGCACACACATTCTTAACTGGATCACTTAGTGACCTAATCTACAGGAAATCATGGAATTATCTTCTCTCAATTTATAACATTTCCAAATCATGTGAGGTCAACAGGAAGGCAAAACCATGTGACTGAATGCCACCAGTAAATTGCTAGTGAAAAGGAAACTACTTCTAAGTTGCTGGCATTAAAAAATGTGTATTTTCAACAACTATTAACAATAAAAGCTAATGTAGAAATTCAAATGTCAAGGATCCAAGAATGATAGTAGGAGAGGAGACAGGAGCACTCTTCATTACTGTCAGTAGATATTCTTGAGGTTTGTAAGGAAATAAGGTTAGATACCTCAATTTTATGTAATACTTAAAAAACTACTGCCCTTTGTTAAAGTAATTTATACCTAGCAATTGGAAGCAAATAGTGTCTGTTGTATTTCAGAAAATCACATTTCTTTTCATCAAATGTTCATCTCACTGTAACGTGAAATCACTTTAAAAACATTGAAAAACTTCTGTATATTGATTTTTAAAACATAGAATCTTTTTGAAACTGGGCAGTAAGAAAGGCAGATACAAACGTTCGGAGAGAATTAAATTACCCACTTGTACTTCCACATGCAAAGTTTTTACAGATGGTGTTCTCTTCTGATTTCTTAAGGGTCAGCGATATAAGAATAATTTTTCCTAAGAATCGTATTGAAAAAGTGAAAGCATTAGTCTTCCAGTCATGTCCAACTCTTTGCAACACCATGGACTAGCCTGCCAGGCTCCTCTATCCCAAAATTCTTCAGCCAAGAATACTGGAGTGTGTTGTCATTCCCATTTCCAGGGCTTCTTCCTGACCCACGGGTCAAACCTGGGTCTCCTGCATTGCATGCTGATTATTTACCATCTGAGCCACCAGGGAAGCCCCAAGAAGCATGTTAAGTTAAATACTTTTTTTGATACTCAAAAGTCTTGTACTTGCAATAAGCTTTGCCAAAACAAAAATACAAAAACAAATAAGACAAACAATACCACCACAAAAACCAACCAGGAAAAAGAAAGCAAGATTTACATTTGAATTCTATTAGAGGGATTTAAACTTTTTTTAAACTCGACAGTGTTTTCAATAGCTAGTGACCTTCCATTTGATTATCTGAGATAATATATAGATATGAATTGCCTGCTTCCTAATAATCATTCACTGAAAGACAGGTATTGTTGTTACCATTTGTTGAGCACTTATAATGTACATTGTGGGCTTTCCTGATAGCTCAGTTGGTAAAGAATCTGCCTGCCATGCAGGAGACCCCCATTTGATTCCTGGGTCGGGAAGATCCACTGGAGAAGGGATAAGCTACCCACGCCCATATTCTTAGGCTTTGCTTGTGGCTCAGCTGGTAAAGAATACGCCTGCAATGTGGGGGACCTGGTTTCGATCCCTAGCTTGGGAAGATCCCCTGGAGAAGGGAAAGGCTACTCTCTTTAGTATTCTGGCTTGGAGAACTCCATGGACTATACAGTCCATGGTGTCACAAATAGTGGGACAGGACTGAGTGACTTTCACTTTCACTATAATGTACATTATAATTTAAATTTGTCTTTACAGACACCACATAGGCCATGCTTATTATATCTTATTTATGTAAAGCAAGATATTGAGGCTCACAGACTTATACAGTGCAAGCCCTCATAGCTTGGATGTGGCCCAGAAAGAAAGTGAAGTCACTCAGTTGTGTCTGACTCTTTGTGACCCTGTGGACTGTAGCCCACCAGGCTCCTCTGTCTATGGGATTCTCCAGGCAAGAATACTGGAGTGGGTTGCCATTTCCTTCTCCAGGGGATCTTCCCAACCCAGGGATTGGACCTGGGTCTCCTGCATTGAAGGCAGATGCTTTATCCTCTGAGCCACCAGGGAATCCCAAGCCACCAGGGAATATCTTAGATGTGGCCCAAGATAATATTAAAACTCTAACACAAAACATATTTTAGCACGTTCCCCGTACTTATCCATGATACATTGAAAATTAAAATAAGTCTAGGCTATAAAATGGGCTTCCCAGGTTGTACAGTGGTAAAGCATCAACTTGAGGCACAAGAGGCAAGTGTTCAATCCCTGGATCAAGAAGATCCCCTGGAGGAGGAAATGGCAACCCACTCCAGTATCATTGCCTGGAAAATCCCATAGACAGAGGCGCCTGGCAGGCTACAGTCTGTGAGATCACAAAGAATCGGCCATGGCTGAGCACACATGCACTGCAGGCTATAAAATAAGTGCTAGTTCAAACAAAATCTTATGGTTTCAGGATGAACTTTTTTCCCCTTAAGTATAAATTCTTTCATTTGGGAGGTGAGATTGAATTTAGACTTTGGATTCAGATGCTTGAGTCCAAATTCCTGCTCTGCAGGTTCCACTTGCTCATTCCATGACTTGGAAATAAAAACCTCTTGCTGCCTTTGTTTCCTGAGGGTAACAGTAGTACTTCTTCATAGGACTGCTTAGACGGGTAAAAGAGCTGATCTATGTGTCAAACGTTTCGAGTAGCACCAGGCACACCGTCAGCCTTAAACAAGCATTAACTATGGTGATGAATATGAACATTTCGTCTTATGTTTCAGGGACCTGGTTTTTCCCGTGCCCCTAACCAGGTGCCTGGTCTGCCTGTTTATAATCCACCTAGAGCACCAGTCCTACATGCAGTCATTTGTTCTTAGCTGATCTACTAGCAGCTGAAAATTTTAAGACACAGGAACTCAGGGGCTGTGGAGGACTCATCTTCATATTTCAGGGAAGGAAAGACTAAAGGTGATCACGGGAAGTGAAATGAGATGGGAGATGGGTTGAGGCTGACACTTTCTCAGGTTGGAGAAAGTCAACAAATGAGGACACAATAAAGAAAGACTCTTAATACATGTCCTTGAACTTGAGCATTCCAATGTGACTTTTCACATCCATCTTGAGATTTACTAATTGTTCCTCTGATACTGAACCCTCCATAGGTGTCTAGTTCAAATTCTGGAACAAATTCTCATGAAAGTAAAACATTTCATTGATAGTGAAGGAATGGATTAGGATAAACAAGAGATAAAGCTTAAGCAAGAATATTCAGAGCAGTTATATTTTTAAAAGATGAAGCCTGGAAGCAACCCAAATATTCTTCAAGAATAGACTGAGTGGATTGTGATATAATTACAAGGGATGTCTGAGGATATTTAAGAATTTCTTTGAAACTATAAGACAATGTCTTTAATCTCATCAATGGATTAGAGGAAGAAAAGTTTTCTATATAATACAAAAGTAATTGCCAGTACTTTTTCTCTCTGCCTGACTCTGAGTATTTCGCATCTATTAACATATTTAGACCTCACAACAATTTCCATCCCTATTTTACAGATGAGAAAATGGGACTTGTTTTACTGAGGCTTGTTTTCTTACTTGTACAGGAAAATTTGTACTTACTTTTACAAGTAAGTAATGGGACCACTATTTGAATCCAGTTGAGACTCGGAGTTTGGATCAGTTTGGGAGATTTCTATCTTGTGCCTCCATCTACAGTTACAGCTTCATCTAATAGTATATTACATCATGCGGAATGAAAAAGAGAACTTACTCTAAGACATAAATAAGTTCAAAAGACAATCAGAAATAACTGGTCTCTCTTTTCCCAAATTAGGTTTCCCAGGTGGCTCAGTGGTAAAGAATCTGCCTGCAATGCAGGAGATGCGGGTTCGATCCCTGGGTCAAAAAGATACCCTGCAGAGGGAAATGGCAACTCACTCCAGTATTCTTGCCTGAGAAATCCCAAGGACAGAGGAGCCTGGTGGGCTATGGTCCAAGTAGTTGCAAAGAGTTGGATACAACTTAGCAACTAAACAACCACCACCCCCTTTCCCCAGATTATTCCAGACTCAACAAATGCTTTCCTTTCAAGGACTGCATGCAGGGCTTTCAGACACAAGTGTTTAGGAATGGCTAACACTTCATCTAGAGTCTTGTGGAGATGCCTGCTATGCCTGCTGGCCACCGGGTGTTCCAAGCTGCAATATTCAAGATGCATGAAAACTTATGCATGCTGTCCATTTTAACAGAGACAGATGTGATTAAGGAACTAATGAAAATACATGAATATAATCATTCCACTTACATTATTTTAAATTTTCAAATAGTAATCATATATACAAGATTTTGTGTTGTAATATAAAAATATATATGTCGTATTTCAGAAAAGTTTTTTTTATTTTTGAAAATGGTTTTTAATATATCATACTTTAAAAATCTGTCAAGTAAAAAGTAAATATTCCAAGAAACTGAGTGATGCTACTCATGTTGAGTACCTTCTTTGGGACAATGTATTGTGTAGTTTCCTATTTGTAATCCCGCACTGCCTTACCATCCACTCCAGGCTGATTGATCTTTCTCTCGGTCTCACACTGAGTTAGTCATTCAGCTCCCTTTAGTTGCACTTGAACTGAACTTGGGCCTTTTATATCAAAAGACCCGCAGGGTATTTAGACACTTGTTGTTGCAAAAATAAGTACTGGGTTGGCCAAAAAGTTCATTTGAGTTTTTATTTAAAAAGGGAAAAACTTGGAATTAATTTTTTGGTGAACCCAATATCAGTCCTGCGACAGATTTATGTTAAAAAGTTTGTCATCTCTTCCTCTGAAAAATCTAAGTTACTCCATTTTGTAAGGTTCTGGGAAAAGAGCCTTTGGAAATCCAAGAGCCTTTGGAAATCCCCTGACCTCACCCCACCACCTGCGAACCAATCAGAACCCTTGGCCAGCCCGGCAAATTCAGATCAAGCCGGGGAAATGGAACCAATCAGCACCCGTGGCCAGCCTGGGAAACGAGAACCAATCAGAACTCAACACCTAACCCTTCACCAGAAGGTGACCAATCAGACCCGGAGACTCCCATTTTTCGAATTTTTTGCACGAGAATACTCTATATAAGCAATGTAACCCAGAACTCAGGGCTCCTCCCTATGGCTGCTGTGTCAGTATCGGTGGGAGCCCCAGCTCGAGCTTGGTAATAAAAACTCTCTTGCTTTTGCATCGGATATCGGCTCCCTGGTCGTCATTGGGAGATTTCGCGGCTTGGGCATAAAACCTCTGTCTTGACCAGCACTACCAAAAGGTCTTTGGGGCTTTCTCCTAATTCCAGGAGATGGAGGAGAAAAATATCTATCTAACATATTATTTGTTTAGTCACTAAGTCATGTCCAACTCTTTTGTAACCCCATGGACTGCAAACTGCCAGGCTCCCCTGTCCATGGGATTTCCCAGTACTGGAGTGGGTTGCCATTTCCTTCTCCAGGGGATCTTCCTGACGCAGGGATTGAACCCATGTCTCCAGCACTGCAGGTGGATTCTTTACCACTGAGCGACCAGGGAAGCCCATCTAACATATATGTATAGGTAAATAGATACAGTTCAGAGACGTCATGCTTAGTGCATTATCAGTCACTTTACCTCAAACCTTCTTGGAAAGACTGTGTTTAAATAAATTTCAAAATATATACAAAGCTGTTATCTATAAACTTGTTACCTTCTTCTTTGGTAAATGCACCTTTCACTTTCTTTCACCTCATTCAAAATGTCTCAGGTCAAGATACTTCAAAAATAGTTGACATCTCTTTTAATTATGTGGCTGCCAAACTGAACAATATTCTATTTCACTTATACGCAAAATACTGACCTCCCCAGCCATTATCTTGTAGGGAAGCCACTCAAATGGACTTTTCAAATGTATATGCATTATTAGAAGCCATGCCTTGGCTTCCCACTCATCATTTTAGCAATCTGGACCATCTACACAATAGAAGAAAACCAAGAAAGTCTGCATAAGACTCAATAGAGCACCGTATGCCAGTGGAAAAATTTTCAAATTCAAACTGCCAATGACTGCTGGATATGACTTGTTGACACCCAGTACCCACTTGCCTTCTGAGCTCACCTCCTGAGCTTACAGGAGCACAAAGCCTGTAAACTCCATTTCCATATTCTCATGCCAGCAAGGATCCAGGGACAGTCCTTCAGCGAGAAAAGCTTGTGTGAAAGCTGGAGGGCAGCAAAGAAAGAAGCCACTGATCTCGAGTGGGAGCTGCTGCAGGTGAGGTGAGGTCAGAGGGCTCATGTGCTTTAGCCCAAGACTTCGGGTAACTTCCTGAGATGTACGCCTGTTGGTTGCTGCAGGCATCTGAGATTGTTAGTCCAACTCTGCTCAAGTTCTGCCCTTCCAGATTCCCTACATTACACCTCCGTTCTACAATAAGCATCTAGGATGTTGACCCAAATCATTTATACACCAAACACACAAATATTCAAACAACAATTCAAATTATGATTTTCACCTTACATATACAGTATTGCATTGTTAGAGAATTATAGTCACCATGATGTACATTAGATGTTCGGAATGTATTCTGTTTTTTAACTTCATTTTTAAATTTTAATTAATGGGTCTTAGTCGCAGCATGTGGGATCTTTGATCTTCGTCGCCATGTGGGTACTCTTAGCTGTGATATCTGGGATCTAGTTCCCTGACCACAGATTGAACCTGGGCCCTGTGTATCGGAAGAGGAGAGTCTTGGCCACTGACCACCAGGGAAGTCCCCAGAATGATTCTTTTCATAACTAAAAACTAGAGCCCTTTGACCTGCATCACTCCACTTCGACTCCCAGACCCTGGCAACCACCATTCTATTTTCTGTTTCTATAAAATTAACTATTTTTTTTTTTAAAAGTTCACATATAAGTGAGACCATATTTTCCTTTCTCTGACTTATTTAACTTAGCATAATGCCCTCCAGATTCATCCATGTAGTTAATAGTAAATGGTATACTTGAAAGTTGCTGAGAATAGATTTTAAGGATTTTCATCACACGTACACATAGAAACACAAAAAGAGTTATTTCTGTTAATACATAAGGTAATAGGTGTGTTAATTATCTTGATCATGGTAATCATTCTATAGTGAGTATATGTGTATGTGTATAAAATCATTGCCTACTTTATGCAATTGTATTTGTTAATTATTCAATACAGTTAAAAATTAGCTTTCAGTTCACAGATTTCACAAGGATCCGTCTGCAGTTTCATCCATCTAACTTTTAACCCTCTCTTTGTGACAATTCCCAATCAGGTAGAAGCCTTCTTAATTCACCTTCCTTTACGTGACCCGCTGGGTTAACACTAATTAACAATTTCCATTTCCGTCAGCAGTGACTGATGTGATTGCACACAGTGATCCCAGCTAATAGGAACCCCGTAAGTTAAGCTTCTCAAGAATCAGTTGTGTTTATTCACAATCTTGTTATACCAGTGGTATATATATATATATATAGTGGTACCCGCTATTAGTATTATGCAATTTGATAAGTATTACATAAATACTGTCATTGTTAGCAAATATTTACAGAGTAGTTACTATGTTCCTCACACTGTTCTATACACATTTTACAAATTAATCCACCTAACAACAATTGTATGTAGCAGACACTATTATTATCCCCCTTGTAGAGGTGAGAGAACTGAGGCCCAAAGAACCTAGAAAACTTTTCCAAAGTTGTACAGAGAGTAAGTTGCGGATTTGAACACAAACAATCTAACTCCAGAATCCATGCTTGTTCTTCACTGTTCAGCAAACCCTGAAAAGTGCAGTTGATTTTCAAACGGGAGCATGAAAGCTACATGATCAGGATATGGTTAAAAGGTCTTGGTGCCTGGGACGTGAGGCAGGTGCAGAGAAGGAAAGAGGAAAGACATGCAAACGGAGAGGCAACTCAGGGCAAGGACGTCTCACTCAGGGTTATACACCTGATTTGTCAGTCCAAGAGAGCTAAAAAAGATCTTTAGGTGAGGGTCAAGCAGTATTGCAAACTTGAATGTGTTAAAGAGAGGGGGGTATCTGTCTGCACTACAGGCAGATTGGAGGGGAAAACAATGGAGGCACAGAAACCAACGCTGCGGTTAGTCACTATCAAAGCAGGAAATGCTGAGACCCACGCCGCAGCAATGACTACAAAGACAGAGAAGAGAGGATGTGTTGACATCTTTATATAGAATCGAAAGAGCTCAGTGACAAGAATAGAGGATAAATTCCATGACAGGAAGCAGGTGGTTTTGCTCACACTTTTACACCAGAGCTTATCCAATTTCCTAACACACAACTAGTGTTCAGTGTTTGTTGACTAAATAAATGACTTCTGAATTTGAAAGAGGGAATAGGGATAAAAATGTTCTTTGTTTTCTAGTATTATTTTCTAGATTTGATCATGAGAGCTTTAAATGGAAATGAAGATTGCAAGAGAGAGATCTCAAAGAGGAAATGGTAAGTTTTGTGGGACAGCTTGGGACTGAAGTACCTGAAAATAAGAAACTGGCAAACAAGTACATACAACGAACTAGAAACAGAGGGCTGGTGTTCCAGAGAGAAAGGAGGACAGGTGGGTATAAATTTCAGGAGGCCTTGAGGTAAATAATAGATAAAACTGAGAAAATGACTAAGCTTAAATCTGCTAAATTTTCAGTGAAAAAGAGAATGTTAGGTGTGGTCTCTTGAAAAGCTAAGGAACATAAGCCCAACCAAGGCAGACTGTAGAAAGATACTCACAGAATTAGTGAGGGGTGATGTTAGAAACTTTGAGAAGAAAATTAATATTGGGGTTTCTAATCCTGAATGCAAATTTAGAAGAATTATCCATTATCTACTGAAAATCTACATGGTAGAAGAAAGATGCCATTCCAATCGTAGCCGCTCATTATGAAATACAGTTCTTGGATTTGCTGCTGCTGCTGCTAAGTCGCTCCAGTCGTGTCTGACTCTGTGCGACCCCATAGTCGGCAGCCCACCAGGCTCCGCCCTCCCTGGGATTCTCCAGGCAAGAACACTGGACTGGGTTGCCATTTCCTTCTCCAGTGAATGAAAGTGAAAAGTGAAAGGGAAGTCGCTCAGCCGTGTCCGACTCTTAGCGACACCATGGACTGTAGCCTACCAGGCTCCTCTGTCCATGGGATTTTCCAAGCTAGAGTACTGGAGTGGGGTGCCGTAGTCTTCTCTGTCTTGGATTTGAGAACCCATCAAACAAGTTCTGATTTGTCTGTACCCTCAACTAAACTATTAGATTTTTTTTCCTTTCCAGATCATAAGTTTGCTGTCCTTATATTAAAACATTGCCTACCATAAGGCATCATTTTAGAGATTTTCATGTTGTTGGAAAATAGTTCAGTAAAAAGACTTGTTTAGTCACTCAGTTGTGTCTGACTCTTTGAGACTCCATGGAATGTAGGCACGTCAGGCTTCCTTTCCTGTCCTTCATCATCTCTCAGAGCTTGGTCAAACTCATGCCCATTAAGTTGGTGATGCCATCCAACCATCTCATCCTCTGTCGTCCCTTTCTCCTCCTGCCCTCAATATTTCCAGCATCAGGGTCTTTTCAAATGAGTCAGCTCTCTGCATCAGGTGGCCAAAGTATTGGAGCTTCAGCCTCAGCATCAGTCTCTCCGATGAATACTCAGGACTGATTTCCTTTAGAATTGACTGGTTTGATCTTGCAGTCCAAGAGACTGACAAGGGTCTTCTCCAACACCACAGTTTAAAAGCACCAATTCTTTGGTGCTCAGCCTTCTTTATGGTCCAGCTCGCACATCCATACAAAGACTCATCCCTGCAAATTAAATTGCAATGACCAGCATTTATCCACAGAAACAAGAATGTGACTTCAGTAAAGAAACACACTGTCAGTCAGTCTCAAGCTAACAATATGAAGATGGGTTCAAAGAACAGGATCCAGAAAAGGGAGGATCAAAGGATCAGGAAGCTCCAGCTTCTCTCTAGCCCAGCCTGAGGGAAAGTTCTTTGACTTGAGGTATCCATTCTCAATCTACAGACAGAAATAGCTTTGAGGTAGGGAGGAGTTAATTCATCACAACGCCTACAATTGCTCTCAAGATCATGCAATTTCCTTCATTATTATTTGATGGCCTCTAGCCAACCTCTTTACCTGTAATTGTTTCTGGAAGAAGCTGCCCAGTGTGTGGTAAATTTCCAGTGAGGTTCTTCAGTGTCAGCCGTAATCTCCCTTCTCTAACTTTAACATCTCTTCATAGGAATACACAAATCCAAAAGCCACCACATGTCTGCTCCATCCCATGTCCTAGTTGAGGCTGCTGTTCTCAACAAAAAAACCTAAGAGAACAGTCATTCATGAAATAATTTTTTTGACTGTCTTCTATGTGTTAGGCACTGTACTACATACTTTGAATACTGGATACATCAGAGATTAAAAAAGAAATCACTCTTACTTTATGGAAATCCAAGAGAAACAGAGACAAGGCAGGGGAAGGATTAATTAACTTTCATAATGTGATGTTGAGTCAAAAGATGAATCTTCTCTACACTCGCTGGCCCTTCATTGTTCCTCAAACAGGCACAGTCCCACCCCAGGACTTTGCATTTAAAGTTTCCCCACCACTGTCTGGAATGATCTCCCTCTAATCTATATGACTCACTCCTTTACTTCCTTGATATCTTTGTATATGTCATCATTTCTTGTCATCAAAAGGGAGGATTCTTCTTACCGTACTACTTAAAACTGCCATTTTCACTCCTAAACTTTTCATCCCTATTCTCTGCTTCATTTTTCTGTAAAGCACCTATCACCTTCTAGCATACAATACAATACGATACTTTTTTATTTTCTGTACTAGAATGTAAGCTACTTGAGGTTGGAGATATTTGTCTGTCATATGAATTGATTTATCACATGTCTAGAACAGCGCCTGGTACATACATAATCAATGCTCTTTCTAAGACAGATAGAGTGGGAGTAAAGAAGGAAGGATGGTTTTAGACTGGAGTGAGGATCAGAAGGCTTTCCTGAGAAAGGGACATAAAGAATCAAACAGAGTTAATCATGCCAAAAGAAGCATATTGCCTTCAAGCAAAGGCCCCAGATGCAGGGAGAGGTCAACAGGGTGTTATTTGTAACTAAGTAGTGTTGACTCTTTGGACCCTGTGGACTGCATCACTCCAGGCTCTTCTGTCCTCCAATGTCTCCTGGACTTCCAGAGTTTGCTCAAATTCAGAGTTGGTGTTTCTATCTAACCACTTCATCCTCTGCTGCCCCTTTCTCCTTTTGCCTTCAATCTTTCCCAGCATCAAGGTCTTTTCCAATGAATCAGCTCCTCACATCAGGTAGCCAAAGTATTGGAGCTTCAGATTCAGCAACAGTCCTTCCAAGGAATATTAGGGTTGATTTCCTTTAGGATTGACAGGTTTTATTTCTTTGCACTGCAAGGGAATTTTAAGTCTTCTCCAGCACCACAAGTTGAAAGCATCAGTTATTCAGTGCTTAAGAGGGTAAGGACCTGAAAAAAGGCCAATGTTAAAAAACAATCAGACCACCTTACTTGTTTCCTGAGAAACCTGTAAGCAGGTCAAGAAGCCACAGTTATTTGTAACAACAACTGGACATGGAACAACCGACTGGTTCAAAATTGGGAAAGGAGTACGTCAAGGCTGTATATTGTCACCCTGCTTATTTAACTTCTATGCAGAGTACAACATTTGAAATGTCAGGCTGGATGAAGCACAAGCTGGAATCAAGATTTCTGGGAGAAATATCAACAACCTCAGATATGTAGATGATACCACTCTTATGGCAAAAAGCAAAGAACTCAAGAGCCTTTTGACGAGGGTAAAAGAGAAGAGTGAAAAAGCTGGCTTAAAACTCAACATTCATAAAACTAAGATCATGGCATCCGGTCCCATCACTTAATGGCAAATTGAAGGGGGAAAGTAGAAGCAGTGACAAATTTTCTCTTTTGGGGCTCCAAAATCACTGAAGATGGTGACTGCAGGCATGAAATTAAAAGATGCTTGCTCCTTGGAAGAAAAGTTATAGCAAACCTAGGCAGTGTATTAAAAAGCAGAGATATCATTTTGCTGACAAAGGTCTATATGGTCAAAGCTATGGTTTTCCCAGTATTCATGCACAGATGTGAGAGCTGGACCATAAAGAAGGTTGAGCATCAAAGAAGTGATTCTTTTGAATTGTGGTATGTCCAAAATCACTGCAGATGGTGACTGCAGCCATGAAATTAAAAAACGCTTACTCCTTGGAGGGAAAGTTATGGCCAACCTAGATAGCATATTGAAAAGCAGAGACATTACTTTGCCAACAAAGGTCCGTCTAGTAGTCAAGGCTATCGTTTTCCAGTGGTCATGTATGGATGTGAGAGTTGGACTGTGAAGAAAACTGAGCGCTGAAGAATTGATGCTTTTGAACTGTGGTGTTGGAGAAGACTCTTGAGAGTCCCTTGGACTGCAAGGAGATCTAACCAGTCCATCCTAAAGGAGATCAGCCCTGGATGTTCTTTGGAAAGAATGATGCTAAAGCTGAAACCCCAGTACTTTGGCTACCTGATGCGAAGAGTTGACTCATTGGAAAAGACTCTGATGCTGGGAGGGATTGGGGGCAGGAGGAAAAGGGGACGACAGAGGATAAGATGGCTGGGTGGCATCACTGACTCGATGGATGTGAGTTTGAGTGAACTCCAGGAGATGGTGATGGACAAGGAGACCTGGCGTGCTGTAATTCATGTGGTCACGAAGAGTTGGACACGACTGAGTGACTGAACTGAACTGAACTGACCCTTAGACAGCAAAGAGATCAAACTAGATAATCCTAAAAAAATCAACCCTTAATATTCATTGGAAGGACTGATGCTGAAGCTCAAGCTCCAATATTTTGGCCACCTGATGCAAACAGCCGACTCGTTTGAAGAGACCCAATGCAGGGAAGGTTGAGGGCAGGACAACAAGGGGTCAACAGAGGATGAGATGGTTGTATGGTATCATCGGCTCAACGAACATGAGTTTAAGTAAACTCTGGGAGATGGTGAGGGAGAGGGAAGCCTGGCTTGCTGCCATCCATGGGGTTGCAAAGAGTTGGACATGACTTAGCGACTGAACAACAAGAACAAAAAAAGCACAGCAGGAGAGAGGGCTGGTGGTCTGAGGCAGAGTCCTAGAAGTAAGCAAGAGGAAAATGATGCAGTTTCTTGAATCAGGATAAGGATATACATGAGCTAAGAGAACGACTGGAGGAAAAAAAGAGCAGAAGTAGACAAACCGTGTCTGTTCTATGATAACACAGTTTGGATGAGGCAAGAATAAAAGTGTAGAGGACCAGTCAGGAGACTGAATAAATATTTCAAACTTGGGATGAAGCTAAGGGACAAGGGCACACCAGTGGAGATTCGAGAAGTAAAGGAATTTGAGAAATGTTTTGCAGATACACACATTTGTTGATGGATTCTACCAAGAATCCATTTTGCAATAGACCACATTTGCTGATGGATTCTACCAAGGCATAAGAAGAGCATGGAATTCAGAAAGACCTGGGTTTCTAGCTTAAACATCAGATTTCACATCAGCATCTAGAGATTCCAACAAGAATACACTACTCTGACTCTCCTGTAAAATGAATGGGATATAAACGAGATCAACCATTTGTTGAATGCACTGAATGTCTTCGAAGTTTACTGTCTAACTCCATAAGTCTAAGTTAACTTGCATTTCTATTTTAATCCAAAGATTCCACTGATTTTAAGCTTGCAGCCAATACATAGCTTAGTTGGTCAACAGCTTTAATTCTATTGAAGGGAAAGATGAAATGTTCAACATGTGTGCCTTGCTTCCTGCTTTCTTTGTATATGCTCATTGCTTTACTGATGAGATTTCATTCTTTCTTGTCTGTCTATATAGTTATTACTTGTTAGAAAACCGAGGCTCTAAGAGGTTGACTATTTTGCCAAATATCACTGAGCTAGCACAGGCTAGGGTCAGGATTCAAAACTAGGCAAACTCATGCTTTTTCTTTTTACCATGCTACTTCTGATGGTTCAAATTATTTGAAATTCAAAATGGCAACTCATCCCCACATTCCTGCCATTTTACCTTCAAATACATTATTTCATTATTTTCACAGTACTTTCACATTATTTCGCCTTTAGATTAAGATTAAAATAGATGTTGGATTTTTCTGGAGGCATGCCCCCTGGATTAGGTGGAAAGGGAACAGAAAGCTAAGGATAAACCTTTGCTGTGCTGTGCTCAGTCACTCAGTCGTGTCCAGCTCTTTGGGAACCCGTGAGCTCTCCAGGCTCCTCTGTCCTTGGGGATTCTCCAGGCAAGAATACTGGAGTGAGCTGCATGTCCTCTTCAAGGATAAACCTATGAGAGATTGCCTCTGAGTCTGACAATTCTTTTATAAAAAATCTAGAACAGATTGTGACTTATTAATTAATTGTATCACATAAGAGTACCAATTAAGAAAGAATTTTCTCCCATGATCTGATTATAAAAGAGGATCTCTCTGTTGTTATTTAAATAGGGGCACATGAGTTAGGAGCAAAATATATTTTATCACCTTAATTTCATCTCCAACATCTAAATGTCTATACAAATATATCTGATTCTAACATAATAGCCCACAGCCGGAGGGGCATTCACTGTTTATGGGGTATTACAGCTTACACATAAAAAATAAATGAAAAAAAGAGTTCCTTTCTTCACTTGACTTATGATATAGTATGATCTGATTCCATCTTTTTAGGTTGGAATGAAATGAAATGAAAATGATCAAAATCAGAAACAGATAGTATAATAAAAATGCCCGCATATGTAATTCTTTACCTAAATCCTCTAAATGTTTAGTCTCACCAAAATGAAGCAAAATTAATAGAAAACTTTGTCTTGTGCTGTCTCCAAATTTGAAATTTCCATCAATCAGTTAATCTTTCACTTTCTTTTTACATGCTTCTATTATTAATGGTATATAAAACCCTAATATACATAGCTATTAATTTTTTAAAATGCATATTAATATTAAAGCAGAAACACCTGGAATCCTGGATATTGATCACAATATGCATTATTCATTGGACATAAAATATTACATGTGAAATAATTTACGTTTGTGCCGTCTTAAATAATACCTGAACTAACATCCCCGTCCCCGTGGGCTAGGGGAAGGGAAGAAAAGATTATTTCTATTATTATTGTTTTTTAATGACAAGTAGTTTTAAATTATCAAAATAGAATGAGGTATACAAGCATTAACAATTGCTTTGGGCTTCCCTGGTGGCTCAGTGGGTAAAGTGTCTGCCTGCAATGCGGGAGATCCGGGTTTGATCCCTGGGTCGGGAAGATCCCCTGGCGAAGGGAATGGCAACCCACTCCAGTACTCTTGCCTGGAAAATCCCGTAGACTGAGAAGCCTGGTCGGCTACAGTCCCTGGGGTTGCAGAGTCGGACACGACTGAGCGACTTTCCTTTCCTTTTGGGGCATCTTAAATGTACCTTAATTGTAACATAACTTAGGAAAAATAATAATAGGCTTCTAGTAGCTTATCATTATACTGCTATTCTTTTCACCTAATTCTTTTAAATAAAATTTAAATATGTGAAAAAATTGCTTCTTGTTCCTAAAAGAAGTGCAAGTATATATTATTCCATAAGGTGGCGCAAGCATGCCACGCGTTGTTCTTTTTTTCTGGCTCAAAACGTGTTTTTCTATTTAAACCTTTTTATTCTATGGTCATAGTGTTTTCTGTTATAAAGAGTTCACACTTCAAAAAGCCATCTTTTTCTTAGGTAGTGCTTGCTTGTACACAAGCTACTCATGTTTCATGCAAAAAGACGTTGGAATCAGGACAATTTTAAGCAAATAAAATCGCAAACCTATTCAATAACCTCTTCTGAGAGGCTCCAGTTATCTCTTTGACTTCATTGTTCTGGACTGTATCAGAATCCCAGTGCAGCAAATGGTTTGTATTTTCAGTTTTAAAATATATCGTGCTGCTGCTGCTGCTGCTAAGTCGCTTCAGTCGTGTCCGACTCTGTGCGACCCCATAGACGGCAGCCCACCAGGCTAATATTCTTCACCCGAAAGTGTTACACGCTCAGTCATGTCCGAGTCTTTGTGACCCTATGGACTGTAGCCTGCCAGGCTTCTCTGTCATGGGATTCTCCAGGCAAGAATACTGGAGTGAGTTGCCATGCCTTCGTCCAGGGGATCTTCCCAACCCAGGGATCGAACCCGGGCCTCCTTCATTGCAGCCAGATTCTTTACCGTCCGAGCTACAGGGAACCCCAGTGTCCTGTGTCCCAGGTTAATACTGTTAATGTTTCCTGATAATGTGGATAACTCATATAAAACATCTTGCTCAGGACTCAGCATAGAGCAAGGACTCATTTTTTTCTTTAAATCTCTAAGCTGTGTCTAATTTTTTGTGACCCCATGAACTGTAGCCTGCCAGGCTCCTCTGTCTATATGATTTCCCAGGCAAGAATACTGGAGTGGATTGCCGTTTCTTCCTCCCAGGGATCTTCCCAACCCAGGGATCAAACCCGAGTCTCCTGCACTAGCAGACAGATACTTAACCACTGAGCCACCAGGGAACCCCAAGGACCCAAAGAACAGTAGATATTGTGATGATCATGGCATATTTCTTATGAGACTTTTTCATTCAGTGACTGGAATGGGGCAATGGAAGATAAGAAAGAGGCAGCAGAAGACTGCAAAATAAATTTTGTATGGCAGTTTTGTACATGGTAACATGGTGCTGTGCTGTCCCTCCACTGCTATGACTTCTGAGAATTTCAATGATGCCCCTCTTAAACTTCCATTTTGAAGTCTTTTAAGTTTCCTGTCTTCAAATCCTACCCACACCTATGCAACAAGAAGCCTGAACTCTTCAAGAACCCTGTCTTTCTCTTCTTTCTATGGCCCCTCTCCCCAGTCTAAAATTCAACCAACAACTTCCAGGGTCTCTGAATTCTGCAAGTACTCAGTAAGTGCCTGCCAGCTCAAGCATCACTATTCAACATGCACCAATAGCTGAGAAGGCTTTTGGCTCCCAGTCTCTTCCAATCTTTTGTCTCATATCCAAACCCTTATATAACATCAAAACTTCTAGATAGTCTGCCTTCTCACAGCTCAGCATTACTCCTGTGTCACTGAAGGCTATTAAGTGAAGGGAAAGTCGCCCAGTCATGTCTAACTCTTTGCGACCCCATTGACTATATAGTCCATGAAATTCTCCAGGCCAGAATACTGGAGTGGGTAGCCTTTCCCTTCTTCAGGGGATGTTCCCAACTCAGGGATCCAGCCCAGGTCTCCCACATTGCAGGCGATTCTTTACCAGGTGAACCACAAGGGAAGCCCAAGAATACTGGAGTGGATAGCCTACCCTTCTCGAGGGGATCTTTCCAACCCAGGGATCGAACTGGGGTCTCCTGCATTGCAGGCAGATTCTTTACCAACTGAGCTATCAGGGAAGACTTAGTGCTATTAGCTTAACCAAATAGGGGTCACTGATAAGCCTGATTAATGAGCCAGCTGTATCCTTCAGAGCTACAGTAACTTGGAAACTTGGATTTAATATATTGTTATTCTTTTAAATAGGGGCAATATGTTACAGTATCAAGGAAGGTGATTTCATTTCCAAGTCTTTATATTTCAAATAATTAAGCCAAATAAATAAGCAGAAGAAGTAAACCTATGTTTGACCCAGCCTCCTGATTTTTGAGTAGGAAAAATACATTCATCACTTTCATATTAAGTTATTCTTTTGCACAATAGTTTTAAAAATAGGTCAGAACAATGGTAGAAGAAATTTAACTGCTGAAATTACATCATTAAGGTGGTGATGCTATTGTAATCTTGAGACTAAACCTGAGGAGTGAGGTTGGGCCATTGCATGTGCTATTCACGGCTCTGGTTTGGGAACTGGTGCAAGTCTGGCCAACTGAAGGGGCAGAACACTCTAGGTCCGCAGTTCTCAAAGTATGATCCAGGGTCCCTGCAAGTCCCCAAAACTGTTTAGGTGGTTCACAAGGTGAAAGTTATTTTCATAATATAAAGATATCATTCTTACCCTGTCACAAATGTATTGTGGGATTTTCTAGAAGCTGTATCTTCAGAGACCCTTGAAGAGTAAGGAGATCAAACCAGTCAATCCTAAAGGAAATCAACCCTGAATATTCATTCATTGGAAGGACTGAGCTGAAGCTCCAGTACTTTAGCCACCTGATATGAAGGGCTGACTAATTGGAAGACTCTGATGTTGGGAAAGATTGAGGGCAAGAGGAGAAGGGGGCGACAGAGGATGAGATGGTTGGATGGCATCAGCAACTCAATGGACATGAGCTTGAGCAAACTCTGAGAGCTGGTGATAGACAGGGAAACCTGGCGTGCTACAGTCCATGGAGTTTCAAAGAGTTGCACACAACTTTGCAACTGAACAACAACATACATGTCTTGTCATCACTATGGCCAGTTAATGGATATGCTTGTGTATTCTCACATTGATAAAACTTTTCATTTTTAATTTCTAAATGGTAAATACTCACTAGACATAATGTACCTGAACTATAAAAGTCTGAATAATTTTCATAATCTACATGAAGTTCTTTGAGGTCTTCAGTAATTTTTACATGTTCTTGTTCTCTGTTAAATAACAAAATTTTCTATATACTTTGTACTTACATAATTAACATTTGTCTTGCTAAATTTCCTTTGAAGTAGCTTCTATCACTTATAGTATTCTATAATAAGATCTGTCATTTTAAATTATTCCTATATTGTTTCTTATGTTTAATATTTGCTATTTTTAATAACTGTAAATGTTCATCATTACATGCCTATTCTTTAAGATAAATTCCAATAAGTAAAACTTTTAGGACAGAGAAATGAAGTTAGTGAAGCTTTTTGATATAAATCAGAAAATGTATTTTCAGAAAGAGTGCACCAACTTCACTCTTGTCACCATCAATACAAGACAATGCTGTCAGACAACACTCTCAGCAGCTCTAAGAATCTACCCATTTTCTTGTCATTCCAGTTTGATCAGAATAGCATAGAATGGAAATTCCCCGGCAGTCCAGTAGCTAGGACTCCAAGGCCTCACTGCTGAGGGCTCAGGTTCAATCCCTGATTGGGGAACCAAGCTTCTATAAGACTCACAGCATGATCTAAAAAATAAAATAAAAACTAAAAATTAAAATTAAGAAAAATTTAAAAATAAAGCATTTAGTACAGTGTTCAATTCATAATAACTGGTAAATAAACAGCAACAGCTATCATTTTTTTAAGTAGAAAAGCACAGGATCAATTTGTTTTCTCAATTTTTATTTGTTTGATTATTAATGCAATCAAACACTTTGTCATATTTTTGCCAGCCATCTGAATATGTCTTCTTGTGAACTGTCTGAACATGACTTCATCCCATGTTACTCTTAACACAACATGTTAAGACACTTTTCTAACCAGAACATTCCTGTATAGTAGAGAAAAGGGTAATTGTTTTCAACTAGCCAAATATACGGAGAAGGCAATGGCACCCCACTCCAGTACTCTTGTTGGCAAATCCCATAGACAGAGGAGCCTGGTAGGCTGCAGTCCATGGGGTCGCTAGGAGTCAGACACAACTTCTCTTTCACTTTTCACTTTCATGCATTGGAGAAGGCAATGGCAACCCACTCCAGTGTTCTTGCCTGGAGAACCCCAGGGGCGGGGGAGCCTGGTGGGCTGCCATCTATGGGGTCGCACAGAGTCAGACACGACTGAAGCGGCTTAGCAGCAGCAGCAGCCAAATATAAACTACGAAGATGCATACAGTTTATATAACCCAAATCACTGTCTACACATTTAGGAAATAAAGTAAAAATAATGATAATAATAATAATAAAATCTTAAGCACTGCATGCTGATTACTCTCCATCTGCCCCCAGATCCCTCCTCTGTCTGTCTCAACCCTGTTCCGTGCCGTGGGAGGCTGACCCTTACAAGAAACATCACCTGCTCTCCCCATGCTCTTGGTTGGGTTTGGCCAAGAGGGTTGCCGATACGAGGTCACAGTGCAGGAGGAGAGAGGTTGAAGGGCTGTCTTGTCACCTCTCCTGCTTTCCCTCAGTTCTGTGTGGCTGCTTAGTCCGCAGCTCCTGTTAGCACCTCCGCTTTCTGGTTGCAGACATCAGTAGGGCTCAGCAACTCTTATTTCTTCCCTTGACCCATTAGCCTACGAAGGTAATGGCTTCCTCTTTTTGTTAGTTCAGAAGTGACTCAGTCACACTTGGTTCTTTTAAATCTGGCTACACTTCTCTAAGTAGTAGCTGTATTAAAACATTTCTTGAACACCACGACTGTACCTATTTCATTTTTGCTAGAACCCTGAAAGTTTTCCAGTATTGTTGCTTGGAGAATCCCATGGACAGAGGAGCCTGGCAGGCCATGGTCCATAGGGTCACAGAGAATGGGACACGACTGAAGCGATTAAGCACCCACGCACTGAAAGATACACTAATCAAGCTCACTATTCTATTTATATTTAGGACTGTCTCTGATATTTCATTTATCAAAAGCATTATTCGGGGGACTTTCCTGTCAGTCCAGTGGTTAAGACTCCATGCTTCATGCAGAGGACACATGTTCAAGCCCTCGTGGAGAAATGAAGATCCTGCATGCCTTGTGGAATAGCCAAAAAATAAATAACATTTAAAAATAAATTAAAAAAATAAAATTTTATTCAGTATTAGCTGAGTATTTACTCTGAATCTACTGATGTCTCAGATGCTAAAGAATTGCCTGCAATGTAAGAGACCTGGGTTCAATCCCTGGTTTGGGAAGATCCCCTGGAGAAGGGGCTGGAAAAGGCTACCCACTCCAATATTCTTGCTTGATGAATTCCATGGACAGAAGACCCCAGGGGGCTACAGTCCATGGGGTCGTAAAGAGTTGGACACGACTGAGCAACTAACATTTTCAGCAATTTACTTTGAATCTGGCCCGGTAGTAGGGCTGAAGACATGTAATTAACCTTTCCTAACTTGGGCAGGTTTTTGTTTAAAAGTTAAAAACTGTTAACATTTTCCAATTTACCCAGCACTAAGTGTGATGGCATTTAAACTATAACCTAAATACCTCCTTCTTACCTATCTGATCTGAATCTCCAACTCCTTAGCTGTGCCTCTGTCTGTCTACTGAATGTGTCAGATTTCTGCCCCACCTTCTAAGCATGCTCATGAGTTCTTTTTTCAATTGCTAGGACAATTTCACATGTTTTTCTCCCTAAACTGACCTAATGTTTAAAACACTTTTTTCCCCTAGCGCCTCTTTAAGTTTTAAATACAGAGTGGTGGTTTTCCTCTTGTATTTTTTTCATTTCTAGCTTTAATCTGTCCTTAACAACTTTCATGCTTATATCTTGGGTGTCTTTAAAGCTAGAGAATGAGTTTTTTGATATGCTTTACCAAATCTAGCATGATACCGAGCGAACAACAGTTTGTTCACAAAGACCTTTTTAGTTATTGTGAGAAAGGATTTAGTTAATACATAAAATAATAAAACAGGAATAGAAAATGTAAACTTAGAACAAGCCAGTATTCAGAACAGAACTTAAGGGAGTCAATTCTGACTTAGTGTAGTATAATATCAAGCATATGATTTAATTTTCAAAGATACATCAGCTGATACTTGGTTTGAAATAACTGATGAAAGGGAAATTCTTCAGTCCTCAAATACAATTAGAATTACACAGGTTATAGATGCGGTTATTCATGTGGAAATTGGCCAGCATAATCTGGAGTCTATTATGACTTTAAGTGAGACCCATCGTGAAAGTACAGTAGCTAATAGCTAATGTAATTACAAGAAACCCAGGCCTAAGATTTTTCCTTCCAATTCCAGAGCACACATCTGTGTGTGTTCAGAATACTGAGGTTACAAGAGTCACACATTCACCCCTGACTCGGATCAGATTCCAGCAGATGCGACAACCAGCAGCCCCTGCAGCTGCCTCCTAACAATTTCCTAAGCAGCTCTCACAGCTGCATAGTAAAAGGTTGGAGCGTTCAGGGGAAGCACAGCTGTGCTCCCAGACACAGCTGTGCACCAGAAAAATTACTGGGTGGAGCTATACTTAGCAAATACCACCCATTGTCACAGACCCCCACTAATGGGACCTGGTAACTTGGTTTGCATGAGCACAGTACCTTTGAGGTTAGCAGCAAAGGGCATAAACCCACAAAGTTGGATTATGAGCTGCTGTTTTGTTCAGCTTCAGAATGGAGAATTAAGTGCACTTTCTGTCCTGCCCATACAATACGCCACACACACAAGCATACACACACACACACACACACACACACACACACACTTGCTCTATTTTGTTTTGTTTCTTTGTGGAGTTAATCTCACTGGATTATCACTTGAAATGACACTAGTTTGCGTCTGCATTGACCCTGAAGGAAGCTTTACACACTGATCAGTTATACTCCCCCCAAAAGCTTAATCTTTCCACATATGTAGCCAAGAAAGCACAATCTAAAATTGCACAGATAATAACCTAACTCAGCCTTTAAGTAATAGCTAATATTTCTGTATAACTCTTGAATCAACATTTCTTTAGCAAAATATTTATTGTGTATCTACAAAATACAAGGGACTCAGAAACAAGTCTTAGATTTAAGAAGGAGGCTGGTAAAAATATTTCTTTTACATTACTGAATTTAAAAACTCCATCTGTGAACTTTATGAAAAGATACCTTCCAGATTAATTTTTATGTGTTTTAGCTATTTAGGTTTTCAGTTAACAAACTCTGATTTCATATCTGTGCTGGTACTAGTATAATAAAGATCATATATGGAAAACCTGACACTTTGGAAAGTTTAAAAGAAATACTTACAGATTTAATTTATTCTAAAGTTTACACTTTTAAAAAGTAATAAAACAGCTAGTTTTCAGTTTTCTAGATTCATTCTTCATGAAAGAATACCAAACACGTGACAAATGTTAATAATTTTTTCAAAATCTATCTGATGAGACAACTTTAATCACCAATTAATACATGTGCAAAATGATACACATAAGTCAAATGACATAAATGTTGAAAAAGTGGTGGCGGTGGTGGCTTAGTCACCAAGTCGTGTCTGACTCTTGTGACCCCATGGACTGTAGCCTGCCAGGCTCCTCTGTCCATGGGATTCTCCAGATAAGAATACTGGAGTAGGTTGCCATTTCCTTCTCCAGTTGAAAAAGTAAATGAATGTAATCAACTAGTAAGATTTGATAATAAAAGCAAAATAACATTTGCCTGTTTTTCTATCTGATAACTATTCTTCATTGTTTTGTAAACACTATTTGGCATTCATATTTGTTAAAATTAGTGTCATGACAATTATTGAATTGTCATGCTAATGTGTGTACCCATACCTCATTTGGTTTTTATGTAAGGTGCATGAATAGTTCTAGGTAGGAAGCTGGCTATATAAAACTGCAGAAGAGGTCTATGTGAGGATTAACCTGTCAGTATCTGTGTAAAAAGTTAGGAAGGCATCTTGCAAATCAAAAACGTTTTTTAAAAAGCCTGAGAGTAAGTAGTAAAACATCCAGTTATGCATCCAAAGAAATTCATTTGGCAACACCTACATTTTAAAGGTCTCAATTGACATCAGCATTTTTTTCTCTATTCTGCACACTCTTCAGGTAGTGTCATTATGAGTTCATCAGCCATTCCATTAAAAAAAATATTCTCTTTCCTGCTTTTTCCTGGCATAGGCTTGTTCTTCCACCCTTCCCACATATGCACTCTTCCAGTAACTAATCTCTGCAACCCTGGCAGTAAGAATCTGAAATGTTTAGTGTGAGATTTAAAAGAAAGATGGGAGCTTAAGTGCCAGTGCTTGAGCTCTAAAGCACAGAATTAAAATCATATATCACTCCTTCCCACAAAAGTCTTTACTCATTACATTTATTTTAAACATAACTGTCTGAACTAGAAATAACCATGTTGCTACGCATCAAAATGTAGATCAGAGAAGCAGACTCACATAATTCAGTAACAACTTGAACTGCATACAGCTCTATGAATGAGAGCGTTACAGGGATGGATATTCTGACACAATGGAAGTGAAAAACCTTAAACTTTAGCCCCTCTCTCAAACTGATGATCATGCAAGAGGAGATCATGATGGTCAGAAAGAAAAAGAGATATTTATAACTGGATCTTGATATCGATGGAAGGCAACACGAATTTACAACCCATGTTCTTCACTTGGAGAACAGCCACTTAATGAAATAATGAAATCCAGTGGAGAATCCAGTGTTGGCTCCCAGTTCGGTGCTAGGTGCTCTCCTGATACTTTAGGATGACTGGAGTGTAATGACTATAGGATGCTCTGGGAGTGCTCACAGTGGAGACCTAAAGCTTTAATTCAGTAAATTTCTATAATAAACACAAATAGTAACATAGCTTGCTGAAAGAAGAAAGGGGATAACAAAGAAATAAAGTGACCATTAGCAAATGAGCCAAGTAGAGAAAGCATCAACTGACATAATGGCCTTAGAGGAGAGAAAGCTTGAAACTTTTAATTAACCACTTCACTTAGATAGAGATTGAGAACACACATTCTTTACATTTTTTAATGTGCTTTTGCCTCATCAATGAAAAAAGAAACTTACCCTAATACATATATAACTTATATATAATATATATACATGTATATAGAAAAAATGCTATAGTGTATGTATAATACTACTACTACTAAGTCGCTCCAGTCATGTCCGACTCTGTGCTGCCCCATAGACGGCAGCCCACCAGGCTGCCCCGTCCCTGGGATTCCCCAGGCAAGAACACTGGAGAGGGTTGCCATTTCCTTCTCCAATGCATGAAAGTGAAAAGTGAAAGGGAAGTTGCTCAATCGTGCCCGACTCTTAGCGACCCCAAGGACTGCAGCCTACCAGGCTCCTCCGTCCACAGGATTTTCCAGGCAAGAGTACTGGAGTGGGGTGCCATTGCCTTCTCTGAGTGTATGTATATATATGTATCTATATGATTATATACTATATACCTGTGTATGTGTATATATATATTTTATAGATACATACCTGATGTATGCATATATACTTTGCTAAAAGAAAATCTTCCCCAGTGGTTATGACTGATAAGCACTTAAAATGTATTACCATAAGGGGTGGTCAAAATTTATTTTTAGTATTTTTTTCTAGTTTTTTATTTGCCTGAATATATTTAGAGCCAAAGAGGGGGGATGAAAGGGTTAAAGTTCAGTGTTTTTGGTTAAATAACTAGGAATACAATGATGCTCTGAATCTTAAGATCCTGAAGGTACATCTTACCAAGAGCCTCCAATCAAGAGAAGAAAGCAGTTACTTATTGGTCCAATGCTAAATTGCTTCAGTCGTGTCGGACTCTGTGGGACCCTATGGACTGTAGCCCAAAAGGCTCCTCTCTACACAGGATTCTCCAGGCAAGAATACTGGAGTGGGCTGTCAGTTCCTCCTCCAGGGCATCTTCCTGACCCAGGGATTAAACCCATGTTTCATTATGTCTCCTGCACTGCAGGTGGGTTCCTTGCCATTACTACCACGGGGGAAGCCCTATTGGTCCAGGGGACAATTTAATTCCCATGACCAGGTCACTTAATGAGTTACTTTCCACACTGTTTATAAAAAGCCCAGAGTAGATTCAAGTAATTCCATTAATGTGCTGGGACATTTTATGGCCAAAATCAAGACATACAATATTTCCCATTGCATTAAAAAAAAATAGTTTTTTCATGGCTAAGGATAGCTTAAAGGTCGGAAAGTTTCCAGCCAATTCTTTGTGCCTTTCACCCTAATCCATCACTAGTTTGCCAGCCACTATTAAAACACTTTCATGTCTAAATGTAAAGGCCCATATCCTGACATTGATCTAAACGCGGAACTCCCATTGAAGTCGATGAGAGTGTTGCATAGAAATCAATGACAGGATATGGACCTCAAGGCTGGACCATCTCTCCCCTGGAACCTTTTTTTCATTGACACTCAGAAATCTGAGAGTATTACAAGAAATGAGATACATAAAGCAGAGCATTTGCAGATGGGTTCCATGATTCTCTGTTCTTTCCCTGGCAAAGTTTGTTGCGGGTTAGATGCCAATTGTATTTTTTAAAAAGGGGGACTGTAGAAGTGCCAACTTCAGCAGCAGCGATATGCTTGACTAGAATTTCATCTCTCACTATGCAGGTGAGCAGGCCTTGTTTTAATCACAGGCTGTTTTGGCAAAGACACTAAATGAGTTACAAACTAAATGAGTTCTTTTTCTAGCTCTGATGTCTGAATTGGCAATCATAAAATATTTTACAAAGTACAATTCCTATTCAAAACTTGAATAATATTGAACATTTTATACTCTAATTTCTAATAACGAACTATATGAATTATTCTGCAATGCCGTAAATGCGAGAAATAATCCTTCAGATTCAAAATGAGTCTTTCTTCCAGTAAATGCAAAGCATTTCAGGCACACTAAAGGTAATTCTTTCATTTTTGCAGTCTTGAACATCATTTTCAAAGATCTTTAAGAAAATGCAAACACCCTAAAATAAACTCGAGAGTTATTCCTTCCTTCAGTTCAGTCCAGTCACTCAGTCGTGTCTGATTCTTTGTGACCCCATGAACCGCAGCACACCAGGCCTCCCTGTCCATCACCAACTCTCGGAGTTCACCCAAACTCATGTGCATCGAGTTGGTGATGCCATCCAGCCATCTCATCCTCTGTCATTCCCTTCTCCTCCTGTCCCCAATCCCTCCCACCACTGTAATATTCTCATTTACCTAAAAGTATAAAGTAAATAGAAAATTACAATATATATTTGGTCTCGTTCAAGTAATGTGCTGTGCTTAGTCACCCAGTTGTGTCTGACTCTTTGCAACCCCATGGACTGTAGCCCACCAAGCTCCTCTCTCCTCTGGCCATGGGTATTCTCCAGACAAGAATACTGGAGTGGATTTTCTTGCCCTCCTCCAGGGAATCTTCCCAACCCAGGGATCAAACCCAGGTTTTCTGTACTTCAGGTGGAGACTTACCTTCTAAGCCACCAAGGAAGCCCAAGTAATAAGTTCAAGTAAATAAATCAAGGATTAGTTTTCTAAAAGGACAGCTTTGATTTATATGGTTGCTCAGAATATTAACTCATGTTTAAAGTTAACAAATGAATGACTCATCTTGGTTTTGACTTCCTTCTAGGTCAAAAATTGAATAGACTATCTAGAATCAGTGGTTCTCAAATTTTAACTTCCTTTAGAATCAGCTGGGCCACACCCCAACAGTTTCTGATTCAGCCTCGAGGGCTACAGTCCTTGGAATCACAGAGTCTGACAAGACTGAGTGACTAACAATTTCACTTTTCAGGTCTTGCAAAAGACCAAAAATTTGCATTTCTAATGACTTCCCTTGGAGGGACTGATGCTAAGGCTGAAGCTCTAAGACTTTGACCATCTAATGCAAAGAGCTGACTCATTGGAAAAGACCCCTATGTTGGGAAAGATTGAAGGCTGGAGGAGAAGGGGATGACAGAGGGCAAAATGGTTGGATGGCATCACTAACTCAATGGACATGAGTTTGAGTAAACTCCGGGAGTTGGTGATGGACAAGGAGGCCTGGTGTGCTGCAGTTCATGGGGTCACAAAGAGTCGGACACCACTGACAGACTGAACAACAACTTCCTGGTGATACAGATTCTGCTGGTCTAAAATTACAGCTTTAGAACCAATGGACTTCAGTGGTCAATGGACTTCAGCCTTTTGCGGGCATAAGAATCAGCTGGGATGTTCATTGGAAGGACTGCTGTTGAAGCTGAAACTCCAATACTTTAGCCACCTGATGCAAAGAGCTGACTCATTTGAAAAGACCTTGATGCTGGGAAAGATTGAGGGCAGGAGGAGAAGGGGATGACAGAGGATGAGATAGTTGGATGGCATCACTGACTCAATGAACATGAGTTTGGGTAAACTCCGGGAGTTGGTGATGGACAGGGAGGCCTGGGGTGCTGCGGTTCATGGGGTCGTAAAGAGTCAGACTCGATTGAGCGACTGAACCAAACTGAATCAGCTGGGAAGCCTGTTTAATAAATTGTGCTGCCCGTCTCTCTTCACCCCTAATTTAGACTGATCAGATGTGGAGTGGGACAGACTGGGTATTCTCTCTTTAAGGAACACTGCAGTTAATTCTGGTGTGGTTGTTCTCAGAATACTCTGAAAAAAAAAAACAAACACAACAACTACCTTCTAAATTCCTTTAAACTGTGAACAAGTAAGAATCATTTTTTATAAATCAAATTAAGAAAGTTAAAACAAATAGCCTAAGGACAGAAAACAAATCCCAGAAACAAAGACATCACAGGGGTAATAGACCAGTGGCTCTACACAGATAAACTTTTAGATTCTTTGTTTAGTGGTGAAGACCAATGGCTAGACCACCTTCCATCCTAAGCTTATCCGTTGCAACATTTTATACATTCGTAGTTGTATAACTGCCTATTTATAAGAATATATATAATGGTTATCTTGTCAATGACAATAAAATAACCAGGTTACATCATTTTTTAAATTCATCATTGTATCTATTAGGTCTGATATATAATTAACACAGACTTCCCAGGTGACGCTAGTGGTAAAGAACACGCCTGCCAATGCAGGAGACATAAGAAACACCGGTTCAATCTCTGGGTCAGGAAGATCCTCTGGAAGAGGACATGGTAACCCACTGCAATATTCTTGCCTAGAGAATCCCGTGGACAGAGGAGTCTAGCAGGCTATAGACCATAGGGTCTCAAAGAGTTGGACATGACTAAAGCGATTTAGCAGGGATGCACTGTTAATACATTTGGGTCAGGGCCACTTTCTTTTATGTGGGAATAGTAGACACCCTCTTTCCTACAATATAGAGAAATCCTATAGAGAATTCAGTAAGATTTATAAAATTACTTTTGTGTTGATTAAATGTCCGATGAGCAATGCATAGTGCAACTATATACTTCCTTAACAATATTCCATATACATGTAAGGATTATAGAATCTAATCCTCCTAATTTATTATCTATGACATTGAAAAAATTAGTTCATGAAAAATAAACATACACTTTGCTCAGTGAGAGCTCTTTTTTGAGGATTTAGGGAACCATTCAGCACCCTTGGCCACCTTAGTTCTTCACAAGAGCATCATTTGTGAGAATCATCATTTTTGACTTAATGGTAAAATAAAGGGTTCTTTCCAAATTCAGGGCACTCATTCTAGGGTAAGTCACTAAACACAGAAAACAACAAAATTTTCCATGATTCAGTTCTTTATTTACAAAGGGGAAAATGTTGTTAGAGTATAGGTGACTTCTAGGGAAGGCCTCTTCCATTTCCAAATTTTTTTGACTTACAACTACAAAGTTCACCCAAATGTCTATTATGTAAAAAATTCCCATAATGATACATGTTTTATATTTAGTGTCAAACTGATACTACAAATTATTTCATTCTTACTCAGCTTCTTAAATGCCTTCATATTTCTTTATATCTGAAATTAAATCATTTCTCTAAGGTAGATCTCCTGTAAAGCGTGCCTGTTGTTTAGTTGCCAAGTCGTGTCTAACTCTTTGTAACCTCATGCACTGCAGCACACCAGGCTTCCTTGTACTTTACTATCTCCCGGAGTTTGCTCAAATTCATGTTCACTGAGTCAGTGATGATATCTAACCATCTTGTCCTCTGCCACCCTCTTCTTCTTTTGCCTTCAATCTTTCCCAGAATCAGGGTCTTTTACAATGAGTCAGCTCTTTGCATCATGTGACCAAAGTATTGGAATATCAGCTTCAGCATCAGTCCTTCTAATAAATATTCACAGCTGATTTCCTTTAGGATGGACTGCTTTGATCTCCTTGATGTCCAAGGGACACTCACGAGTCTTTTCCAGCAATACCAAAAAAAAGAAAGAAAGAAAGAAATGTTTATCTTTGAAATAAAAAAAATAAAGTGGTTCTCTGTTTGGAGTATTTATTAGCATTCTTCACATTACAGTTACCTAGTAATTAGGTTTTTTTCCCATTAATCAGAAAGACTGAGTAAAGAAAATTAATTTCTCTGATTTTTTTGTATATTTTTCATATACTCCGTAAGTCCCTATGAGTGCTATAATTGTAACCCTTTATAATTGGCAGACATTAATTACTGAAATTGTACTAGAATTTCCATACAATTTTATGCCAGAGCCACATGAATACTGAATACAGTGATCATGTTTAGAATACCAATGGAAGAAATTAATTTCCAACTATTAGAATATGAAAGACCTTGTATGAATACGATAAAGATGAGACATGCATATTCCTGAGTCCTGTGTCACAAGTAATACTTCTGCGTCTGTTCAAGTGTATCAAGTCTAGAGCAGTTGCTCTCCACTCACTAAAATGAATCCAGTTCTCTCTTGCTAGAGGGTTCAGAAAAGTGGGAGAAGGCAAGAACCAAATCAGGAAAAAGCTCCCAGATAAAGAGTGGAGGGTAAGAAGTACCACAGCTATCTTCAATAAG
The DNA here is from genome assembly GCF_001704415.2 of Capra hircus. Taxonomy (NCBI): domain Eukaryota; kingdom Metazoa; phylum Chordata; class Mammalia; order Artiodactyla; family Bovidae; genus Capra; species Capra hircus. Next base: position 35,172,398 of record NC_030809.1, on the reverse strand, counting down.
CTCTCTTTGCAGACACTTTGCAGTTCTCCCAGCCAGGTTTACAATCTCAGAGACATTTTCAACTCCCTATTCCATGGCACATGTTCTGTAGATTCAACCTCCGTAATCTCTTTTTAAATCAGGATTTCTTGCCTTGCGGTGGGGTGAGGGGGTGGTGTGCATGAAATACCGCAAAATGTCTGTTAACCTGCAAGAATTTACACATCCATGTATGGACATCATTTCTGAGGAATGAGTCTACAGATTTCATCAGATTCTCAAAGAGGGCTGTCACTCAAAACATTTAATGGCCCCTGGGCTAACCTGTGTCATCCTTTTCCATTTCCACAGCCACCAACCAAAGCCCACTCCGGTGTTACCTTTTTTGAATATTATAGTCTCTTGACCCCAGTTTCTTGTCATCTTCATCTACATCACATTGTGCTTTCAAAGTCATCTTCGTGAAGTTCAGGATTAGTCATGTTGATTACTCCTGTTTACTAATTTTGGGGGCTCTCCGCTGCCCACTAAATAATGTCCAAATTCCTGGGTGCAGACATCATGCTTTATTCATCTCTGTGTCCTCCGTATCTGGCTGGCCCAAAAGATTCATGCTCTTGAGATCTCCTGATGTCAGAAACCGTCTGTGTCCCAGCTCCTACCTCTCTGCAGTGCTAGCTGCCACTATGTCCTTCCATGAAATCTATTTTCCAACCAATTCAATCATCTGACTTTCTGTTGGTTCTCTGAACATAATCCGTGTTTCTTCTCCTTGCATCCTTTAATCGTGTTTTTTCTTTGAGTGCCTTTCTGACTTCCCCTCCCCCCAACAGATCACTTCTATCTGATGAAATCTTAACCATCCTTCAATGCCTAAAAAATGCTGCTTCATGAAGACTTCTAACTCTGGCTCCCTGTGAGAAATGATTGCTTTCTTCTCTAAATGTTTTGTACATTTCTTGGGATTTTACTTTCATTAAGTGTACAGAACTCAAATTTTAATATTGAATAAATCATTTTATAGCTTATATATTATACAATTCTGTACACTCTTTGAAGGCAAGGCTGTGTTTATTTTTCTCTTTCCCACAACATCTAGAGCAGTCTCACTCATCGTAATATTTGACAAATATTTGCTGAAGAACTAAAGAATAAATAAACACAGTCACTGATTTTTTCAGAGGCTTCAGTGATGATGAGAGTTCAGCACTGGTTTTACTGGTGAAGAATGTGAAGTTCAGAGAGGCTGAGAGAGCAGCACAAGGCCACACAGAATTCACACTGCCAGTGACTGGCCAGTTTGGACTGGTGCTCAGATCAGATATTTGAACTTGATCTAAGTCTCTGCCCACCACACAAAGATACCCCTTTTTTGGACAAGAAAATACACTTATATGTGTTTCTTTTAAGCAGATGCAATCTTGTTTTTGTAATTCTAATTATTGGTTTTAACATTTATTATCTGTGTCACTGAGCATTTTCATTTTCTTTTCTATAAATTGAGGGTCTAAATTGAATGCTCTCTTAGCTTCATTCTAGCTGTGAAGTTTGAATTGTTTCTGTCACCTCACCCTTTTTCCCCAGCAAAGAAGGTTACTTCTGCAGGTTTCCCCAAGTTTCATGGTGTTCCACCTCCCATTCTGTGTTCTAAATGACACCTGCTTATCAGTAGGTAGTAATGATATGTTTTGTTTTATGTTTTGTGTGTGTGTTTTTAAATTTGGGGGCTGTGCCAAGGAGCATGTTAGTTGCTCAGTTGTGTCCCACATGGAGTTCTCCAGGCAAGAACACTGGAGTGGATAGCCATTCCTTTCTCCAGGGATCTTCCTCACCCAGGGATCAAACCAGAGCCTTTTGTATTGCAGGCAGATTTTTTTACCATCTGGCCACCAGGTAAGCCAAACCAGTCAAACCTAAAGGAAACCAATCCTGGATATTCATTCATTGGAAGGACTGATGCTGAAGCTGAAGCTCCAATACTTTGGCCACCTGATGTGAAAAGCTGATTCATTGGAAAAAAAATCCTGATGCAGGGAAAAATTGAAGGCAGGAAGAGAAGGGGGCAACAGAGGATCAAGTGGTTGGATGGAATCACCAACTCAGTGGACATGAGTTTGAGCAAGCTCCGAGACGTAGTGAAGCATAGGGAAGCCTGGCATGCTGCAGTCCATGGGGTCATACAGAGTGGGACAAAACTGAGCAACTGAACGACAACAATGGAGCATGTGGAATCTTAGTTCCCTGACTAAGGCATCAAATCCACACCTGAAAAGCAGTCTTAACCACTGAACCACCAGGGTCGACCACATAGATGTGAAGGACAAATATAATAGATGGGATTAAAGAACTCATATGTAAATATTAGACTTGATAAAGGTAAAAGTTTAAAGAAGTTTGTTTTCTTTTTAAACAGAAGATCCTTTAAGATATTTAAAAATTCAAATAATTAGGTAAGAGGCTAATTCCACAGATCTGACACTCAGCCCATAGGTTATATTATGAGAAGCTCCCATATAGTTTTTTTCATTGTAACAAATATGTATAGCAAAACATGATTTTAATCTGAATGCCTCTGAGTTCCATCCCAATAATCAAAACTGAAACTATTTTTCTTTCATTATTAATATTCTAAATATTTTCACTTTGTTTCCCACACACTGCATTATTGTTTCTTCTAATTTATATATTCTATTCTAAGATGCATTCTCACTCCGCTCAATTCCAACCCAAAGTCTAGGGCAAAATCTGGTATTAACCACCGACTTCTGTAATTCCCTCTCCCGTCTTTTTTCTAGCAAATCTTATGTGATAGATTTAAGAAGTGCTCACATTCATTGTTTGATAACGAATGTTTGTTATCCACATAGTCTTCAAAAGAACATGCTTTGCCTTCTTCTAAGGGTGGCATACACTAGAGGGACAATATAACCTGTGTTCCAAAAAGAGTATCTCAGAATCCAATAAGGAAAAGTTACTGGACGATATGAGCACTATAAAAAGCAAACTGGCCCACTTATTAGTCAAGAGACCAGGTAAGTCCCTTCAAGTTCTCTAGATTTGGCAAAGGGCACACAAATCTCATGCTTTCTAAATTTGTTTCACAAATGTATTACTTTCTCTCAAGGCACATTGATTTTCAGTTGATTTGATATCAGGGTCTTTAAATCACATTTAACTTATTGTGTTTTTCTGTCATATAGAAGCTTGAGCAAAACAATAGCAGGTGATCATAAGGGAAATTAATCCTCAATGTCATTTTGAAATACACATAGCCTTATAACTCAAAATGCTACCTCATTCATAGTAGCTATTTTGCTATTACATATGCTCCCGGAAGAGCAAATAACAATGGGGATAACGTGACAATTTATTAAGATAAGTTGATGCCTATGCACACACAGGTAGCTTAGGATTTTATAAATGTACATTTTTTGATAAATATTCTTCACTCTCTTTAAAGAACAATTATATATAAATGTGTGTGCATATACATGCCATATATTATTTATAAGTTTGTGTAAACCCACATACTCGTATCATGAACAGAAGAAATAACTGTCTTTCAAACTGTGAAAAGTCGTGTGCCAACCCATGGTGTTCAAATCTTGTTAAGCCCTATAACACAGGTTAATTCATTGTTACGTTCTTACAGTTGTTACATAGCTGCAATACTGCAGCTCAGTTTTCATTTGTACTAGAAACTATACCAGAAACTAAAATTTTATGGCCAAGTGACACTGTGCATCAAAGATAATTGAAGCAATCATATATAGTAACTCTTGGAGTTTGGAGGTGACAATGTTGAGGTGCAAGAAATTTGGTAAGTCCTATAGAAAACAAATGTACAGACACCAAAGAGAGAAAGGGGAGGTGGGATGAATTGGAAGATGGGGATTAACATATGCACATTACCATATATAAAACAGATAACTAATGAGAACCAACTGCAAAGCACAGGGAATTCTATTGAATGTTCTATGGTGACCTAAATCGGAAGGAAATCCAAAAAAGAGGGCATATATATATATATATATATATATGTATACCTGATTCAGTAGTCATGTACAGATTTGAGAGTTGGACCATAAATAAGACTGGGGGCCAAAGAATTGATGCTTTTGAACTATGGTGCTGGAGAAGACTCTTTAGAGATCCTTGGACAGCAAGGAGATCAAACCAGTCAACCCTAAAGGAAATCAACCCTGAATATTCAGTGGAGGGACTGATGCTGAAGCTGAAGCTCCAATTATTTGGTTACCTGATGTGAAGAATCAACTCCTTGGAAAAGACCCTGATGCTGTGAAAGACTGAGGGCAAGAGAAGGGAGCGACAGGATGAGATAATTGGATGGCATCACCGACTCAATGGACATGAGTTTGAGCAAACTCAGGGAGATAGTGAAGGATGGGGAAGCCTGGCATGCTGCAGTTCATGGGGTCAAGAATGGCCGGGCACAACTTGCTGACTGAACAACAAGCTGATTCATTTTGCTGTACAAGAGAAAGGAACACCACACTGTAAAACAACTATACCCCAATAATTTTTTTTAAAGAAATTTAGTAAGTCCCCCAGGGTTTATGTAAGACTTCATAGGACCTCACCCCGACAGGTGAGATGCCCTATCCATAGCCCAAGCCTGGTTCCCTGAGGAAACAGCAGACACTTGGGATTCACACTCTCTGAACTTCCCTAGACTTAGAGCCTCTGCAGTCTTTCAGCTTCTCACAATATGATATAACTTATATGAAAAGTAAATGTTGACATGTTGACTTTTGTCAAGCCCCTGCAGGGCTAATTAGCTATTGGGTTTAATTAAGAACACATGGTTAAAAAAACAAAAACATCAAAGTATTCAGTGCAATCAATTAGCAAGGATTATGCATTTAATGTCTCTGATCCTTCTAACATTTGAGGTATACTTTATATTACACGGGTATCCCTGGTGGCTGCAGTGTAGGAGACCCAGATTTGGGCAATTTAGTTTTAATTCTAGTATATTTTCAGTTGGGTCTGTCATAAAATATAATACACACACACACATATATATTATTTTCTTTTTCTCCTTCTACAGGGAAATCTGTTTCTTCCCTTAAGACTGAAGCAAGTTAGGCAGTGAGAATGATAAAATGGTCCAAATCATTCAAATATCACTTTTAATGAATGTGATGTTTATGTAAACTCAGAAACACAGCTGAAAGGAAACTGAAGGGAGATGTGAGGATCCCAGAGAACATGATGCTACATCAGCTGACTTTGAGGAGGTTAAGGGCCTTCACTGAGAATAGAGTTCAAACCCAGAAACCTTGGCCTTGGGTTGGCTATGGACTGAACCTTCAGACACAGTTGGAACAGGGAGATAAGTTAAAAAGTAAAGGACAGAGTCCAGGCTAAGGTTAGAAGACACAAAAGCAGCCATGTGCAGTGTGCATGCTCAGTCCTGTCTGACTCTGTGACCCCACAGACTGTAGCCCACCCTCTGGCCATGAGATATTCTTGGCAAGAATACAGGAGTGGGTTACCATTTACCACTCCAGGGCATCTTTCCAACCCAGGGATCAAACCGGCTTCTTCTGTGGCTCCTGCATTGGCAGGCAGATTCTTTACTACTGAGCAACCTGGGAATCCACAGAAAATCCAAGGATATCCCGACTAAGTTTGGATTTTAATCAATAGGAAGTGGGAGCTATTGAAAGTTTCTCAGCAGAAAGAGGGATATATTTCATTATGAAAAATATGTAAAAAATACATAGAATGAACTAGACAAGAGAAGTTTAGCCACAGGAAGTTGCTACATTTATCCTAGTTTCAGGAACGAGAGTCGAACCTGAACCACAGCAGCAGGAAGTGATACCCATCAGTGAATAAAAGAATAAAGTAATATGATTCAGTGGTCATGATTTCACCCCGGGAGGACTGAAAACTTAATCCGTGCCTCCAAAAAAAACTATAAACTGGAAATTCTAGAGGATTTTGGACTGAGTGAACTTAATTTAAAAAGTTTTGACTTCAGCTAATAAGCATGTCTCAGAGGAACACCTATGAGATTTTGTTATAAATGAATTATAATTTCATATTGAAAGTGTCAGTCGCTCAGTCATGCCTGAATCTTTGCAACCCCATGAACTGTAGCTCTCCAGGCTCCTCTGTCCATGGAATTCTCCAAGCAAGAGTACTGGAGTGGGTAGCCATTCCCTTTTCCAGGGGATCTTCCTGACCCAAGGATTGAACCTGGGTCTCCTGCATTGCATGCAGATTCTTTACTATCTGAACCACCAGGGAAACCCCAGTTTCATACTGGACACACATAATACCACAAGAATAACACTGAGATGGGACTGGGATAAGTTCTCTGGGCCTCCTTAGATACAAAATGCAAAAACCATACAAAATGATAATCACTGTATCAGTTAAGGATTTTGTGTAGTGGCTAACAACCAAGATTCAACCAAAAGAGAAGTTCATTTTCTCTCATGCAAAAGCAGTCTGGTGCAGGTATTACAGTTTGACAGTATTTCTGGTGTTCAACAGCTTTCCTTATTTTTCTGCTTCATCTTCCTTGTTGCATGGCTTAAATTTCCGCGGGTGTAAAATAATGACTATCATCTGGCCAGCTTATCTACATCCCAGCAGAAGGAAGGCATTGTCCTCTTAAATGTTCTCAGAGCCCTTCCCAATGACTTCTACTTAGGATTCATTGGTTGCGACTATCAGCAAGGGAAGGCTAGATAATATAATAAGTCCCCTATATATGAACAAGTTCCATTCCAAGAGTGGGTTTGTTAAGTACAATTTTTCATAAGTCTAATGAAGTTGGCCTAGGTACCTAACTAACAATACCTATATAGTAATGTAATATAATAGATTTATAATATTTTTTACACAAGGAATACATAAAACAAGCAAACAAAAATAAACATTTTAAATCATATAGTACCTTGAAAAGTATAGTAATACAGTACAACAGCCGGCACACAGGCGCTGGCATCAAGTGAATAGGCAAGAAGAGTTACTTACTAGAGGAGGGAGAGAAGGTGGGAGATGGCAGAAGTGAAGGCTTGCTAGCAACAGGAGATAGAGGGCAAGCTGCAATTTCACTCCTGCTTGACATTGATGGAACGGACGTTCGCATCTTTATTAAGTTCACAATGTAAAGGTTCATAGGCAATGGCACCCCACTCCAGTACTCTTGCCTGGAAAATCCCATTGATGGAGAAGCCTGGTAGGCTGCAGTCCATGAGGTCACTGAGAGTCAGACATGACTGAGCAACTTCACTTTCACTTTTCACTGTCATGAATTGGAGAAGGAAATGGCAACCCACTCCAGTGTTCTTGCCTGGAGAATCTCAGGGACGGGGAAGCCTGGTGGGCTGCTGTCTATGGGGTTGCACGGAATCGGACATGACTGAAGTGACTTAGCAGCGACAGCAGTGTAGACTTACTATAATCTCTTTCAGCTGATTACGTTGCCACGATGACTTACACTGGGTTCTGTTAGTAAGGCAGAAGTGGGGGAGACATTGAGTGGGTCACTAGCAGTCACTGCCATAGTCACAGAAACTTCTCCCAGCTCCAGAATTTGGGAATTGTAACTCCACGTAGATAGCTGCTAATTGTTTGCCAGTGTCTTCTTCAAAACATTAGACTTCTTTCTCCTACTGAATCATGGGATATAAGTCTGTTTTACTCTAAATGTTAATCCACAAAAATAGCTTAAAATATTTAAAAAAAAAAGAGAGAGAGAGAAAGGAAAAAAAAAACTGCACATACCACATTCTACTTCATAACATGGGAATTTTTTCTTTTCACTTTTAAGCAATCAACTCTGCCCACAGATAAAAGATTGCTGCTTTTCCAAACTGGGCTGGACACTCATCTATTATGATACAATGCAAATGTACTGTGAAGGCTGCCAGGGAATATCCATTATTTGCACACAGCAAATTTGGAACTAACTATAGTTTTTCAGCACCAAAAGCCAAGGTCTCATCTTTGAGTTAAAGTCATCTTTTAGGAACCTCATGTTCCTGGCAGCCTGTATGTCTCTAAGGCCTCCTGTCATCTGAGGTCACCGTTGCCTTTAATATTTAAGTAGAATACATGACTACCCACTCAGATTCTGTGGGAAACTTGGCCTCCTGCACTGCATATCCACACCTATAGAGACTGTTAGAATGCTTATCATCTCCTGGTCACCTCTTGATCTGATTTTTGCTTTCACTGAATTACCAATGTTCTGTTTCCTATACTTCTGTGTCCCCATCACCTTCCTTTGCAGCTTCACCCCAAGTGGACACTGCCTGTATTTGTCAAATCCCACGAAGTACTATTCACAAATTGCTGTTACTGATAACCAAATTTTCCTAATGATTTTCAGTAACAGAGAGAAATTAGAGTGCAGCACAGTACAAATACCAATGTTTCTCAACATTGTGCTAAAAATTCATCTGATTTGCCCTGGGCAGAGAGAGATTTCTTTCTGACTCTGTCCACCTTTCTTCCTTGCTCAGTCCCCACATCTCTTAGGCTGTCTATTTTATTTTTATTTTTGGCCATGCAACACAGCATGTGGGATCTTAGTTTCCCAACCAGGAACTGAACCCACTCCCCCTGCAGTGGAAGCACTAGAGTCTTGACCACTGGACCATCACCAAGGGGTCCTCTCTTTTGCTCTCCAGACCTTTCATTCATTTCCCCTTTTTCCTCAGCCTCCCTATGCTCTCTACTCTTTTATGCAAAGGAATTTATGTTTCATTCCCTGCCTTCTTAAAAAAAAAGAAAAAACCCACTAGCTCTATGTATATTTGCAGATTGAAAACTGTTAAGATGCTATGGTAAGTACAAGACCATTTTTCATATGGGAAAGAGCAGAGATTTTGAAATTATCAGTTTATGTTTCTTTTGGATAACCACACTAAATTAGAAACTGATACAGCACAGCCTAGGACAAACTCAGCTCTGAGAATCAGACCAATAACAAAAAATCATTGTAAAAGATTTACAACACACACATTCATCACTCAAAAACCATCACTGTGAATCTAACTCACAATGCAAAGCACTATCTCACCACACCCTCTATTTTCATTCTCTCCAAATCTACTATTATACCCCAGAGATGTACTTGGGTCTTGCACAATTTAAACTTCAAAATCTCTCTCAGAAGCCCCATTGCTGGTGAACTTCCTGTCACTTTCTTTCTTCCGGCTCCTTCACTTCTGCCCCTCTAACTATTCTTCCAACTGGGCATCACAAGCCCAAAGAAACTGGACAGAAACACGTGAAAGAAGTTAATAATGACACCCTCCCCTGAATCGGGTAGCTACTGACTAGAAATATCTCAGTATAACCCTGATGTGCTCAGAGCCATCTAAAAAAGTGACTGATCCTTAGCAGGAAAGCCAAAAATGAACAGAAACCCACTGGTAAAGAAGAAATGACAGAGGACCATCCAAGAAGTACTCCTGGCCAGCAGTTAGATCAGGGAAAACCCATGAGACATATTAGCTCCAGCTCTAGGCCAACGTTAAACCATGCAAAGTCCTTTGTCCCCCTCAAAGGTAACAAGACAGTTTTGAACTATTGTTCAGTTCTTGATTGTTGGCTTTGGTAATCACAAAATCAAATACGTAAACAAATCTAAGAGGAAGTTGGAAAGAAGTGTCCCCATTGCCCACTAATTGGCAAAGATTCACATTTTAAAACAATAGATTCGATATATCTCACATTCTAAAGAGAGCAGTCAGCAGTGAGCTGTCATGTAACAGTCATCATCTATGAAGCTGTTGTGAGAAAGAGCAGGATCACTCATACTAAAATCAAGCACTGCCCCGTCTTCTCTTACCCCATCCATAATACACAAGAGGGTATGAAGACAGCAACTGAAGAGAGAGGTCTGGGTAGAAGTTACTGTTGTTTATGGTTCGGTCACTAGGTCATGTCTGCCTCTTTTGTGACCCCATAGACTGCCCGCCAGGCTCCTCTGTCCCTGGGATTTCCCATGCAAGAATACTGGAGTGGGCTGCCATTTCCTTATCCAGGGGATCTTCCCAACCCAGGGATCAAACTTGTGTCTCCAGCATTAGCAGGCAGATAGTTACTGGCCTAGTACAAGATGCAATGATTGTGGTAAAAGGCCCAGTGAGAGCCTCTAGGGAGGCTCCAGTAGAATAATTTTTAGAATTTGGGGGAGAGGCCTCTAAGAATGGGAGAATATGAGAATGCATCTTTTGCTTCATCTAAATGTTTACTGGAGGACTTCCTGGGGCTGCCTTCAAAGAGGATTGTAAAGAAGCCATTCTTGGAAGAGCAGGTCTGATTTCCAAATCCGTGAAGAGCACATTTTCATAGATAATGGAGCTTCCACTTCTAAAATGTGCAAGCTTGGCACAGTAACCAAGAGAAGAGCAACTAGTTCTGTGACATAGGTTGCCTATGAAAATAACCTGGTAATTCTGAACCATGTTCTATTTTTCTGCAACTCTCAAGGGAAAGCAGTTCCAATGATTTCACTTCAATTAAAGGAGCCAAGAGAATTGGAGCCAGTAGACCAAGCAACACTACATCTACATTTTCAAATGCTTTTTTTCCCCCCTAGATTTTTAAAATATTCTCCATCTTTCTTCTTTATCTTTCATCCTGTCTTTGGTATGGTTGCTTAATGGTGCTAGCACCCATGTTCGGGTTGTCTGCTAGGTAATCCAGGATGGCCTCCTTCAGCATTTTGCATCCTTAGATCACAGTTGCAAAACTGGCCCCAACAGGTGTCCACTGGTATCCAACTCCACCTTAGCCTAGACCATCACCATCTCTTAGCTGGAGTTCTTCAGCAGTCTCCAAAGAAGTCTTCCTGCTTCTACTCTGGCTCTTTCCCCTCCATCTCCTCTTCATGTTGCAACAGAGGTAACTTTCTTAGAACACAAAATGGATTTTGGCCTTGCTTTGGGCATAGAAAGCAAAATTTATTTGGGCGTAGAAATCCAAACTTCTCATATTGCCTTGCAGCAGTCAGCATGCTCTGACATTTCTCTCTGACCTCACCTGCTTGGCCAAATGGTGACCTTTGGCCATTTGACCTGACACAAGTGAAGTGCCACTTGCGTCACTCTCCCCTCCAGGTTCTGCGTTCTAGACACCACTGCCTTCTAGGACTTGCTGTCACAAGTGAAACTCTTTTCTACCTCAGAGCCTTTATTCAGGCTGCTTCTTCCATTCCTGTCTCTCTCTTTCTGCATAACTGACTCCTTTTTGGGAAGGTCTTAGCTTAGGGTCTTCTTCCCAGATCATCCACTCTAAAGTAAGCTCCTCCTGTTATCCTCCACCATAAAATCATGGAGTTAGTGGAGAGAGGATTGTTCGTATTATTTATTTATTTGGGGCTGTGCTTGGCCTTCATTGCAGCACAAAGGCTTTCTCCGGTTGCAGCGTACAGGGGCTTCTCTAGTTGTGGAGCACGGGTTCTAGAGCCTGCAGGCTTAGAAGTTGTGAATGGACTTGGTTGCCATGCAGCACATGGGATCCAAGTTCCTTGATCAGGGATCAAGCCCAGGTCCCTTGCACTGGAAGGCAGATTCTTAACCACTGGACCACCAGGGAAGTTCCAGGATGTTCATATTACTGATCACAACTTTAAAATACATTTTAGAACATATATATTTATTTGCTCATCTTTTATTTCTCATTCCTAATGGGTTATAAATGAGATAGAAGATTTTTGAACATTTGAAAGTGTGGGAAAAAGAGACAGATGATGGATTGGCTAACTGATGGAGAAAGTTCTCTGGGTAATAGATGAGAACACCAGAAGAGTTCTTCAACATGAGTACAGGATAAGCACAAAAGAAAAACAAACTTTAGACGTAAATATGCTTTTTCAGTGAGGGTGTTCGGGGAAGAGAAATGAATAGTACGAAGGATTCCCTGCTGATAACCTCAGTCTCTTCAGTGAAGGAGGAAATAAGAGTGAGCATCAAAAACAGCAAAGCACTGGGCTTCAGAGAGGTGAAAAAGGCCAAAAATAGCTACTGAAGTAAATAGGAAAGAAAGCTGATTAGGGACATTCCAAATGGATTTGTAGTGCCAACAAATTAAGTCTTCATTTAGTTATCCACTCAGTGAGTATACACTGAGTTCCAGTTCAGAACCAGGCGCTATACTTGTTCCTAGCATCACAAAGACAAATAGGCATCACCTTGTGAAAAATCCCCTGAATTTGAATCAGAGGGTAGCTAATTTGTGTAGCCTCCAAAAGATCCAGTGAAAGTGAAAGTCGCTCAGTCATGTTTGATTCTTTGTGATCCCATGGACTATACAGTCCATGGAATTCTCTAGGCCAAAATACTGGAGTAGATAGCCTTCCTCTTCTTCAGGGGATCTTCCCAACACAGGGATTGAACCCAGGTCTCCCATATTGCAGGCAGATACTTTACCAGCCAACCCACCAGGGAAGCCCCTCCAAAAGATCCAAGCACCCAGCTACCTCACTTGGTTCCCTTTGGTTCTGGTTAGAAATGAAGCACTGGTCACTGACTTGCCTCAGTTCAAGGTAGGCTCTTGTATTTCATGAATGTCCTTATTGTATGAATTTGCAAATCCTTCAATACAGGGGCTTGTGATGTTTGAGGATTTTGCAAAATATCCCCTTAACAGACCTACCTCTCGCATCATTTCCATGAGACACAGGGCCTTTTTGTTTCATCCAAGGAAGAGGAACAACTTAGTTTATCCCATAGCTTTCTAAGATAGATATCTAAACTAAATTATAATAGCAATATTCAATTCATTAAAGTAAAACAATTATGTATATTATACTTTAACATAATTTTTAAAACATAGATAACACTGATTCTAATCTTTCTATAATCTGGCCATTACTTTACCTTTTAACGTATGGATGTGAGAGTTGGACTATAAAGAAAGCTGAGCACCAAAGAATTGATGCTTTTGAACTGTGATGTTAGAGAAGACTCCTGAGAGTCCCTTGGACTGCAAGGAGATCAAACTAGTCAATTCTAAAGGAAATCAGTACTGAATATTCATTGGAAGGACTGATACTGAAGCTGAAACTCCAATACTTTGGCCACCTGATGCAAAGAACTGACTCACTGGAAAAGACCCTGTTGCAGGAAGGATTGAAGGCAGGAGGAGAAGGGGATAACAGAGGATGGGATGGTTGAATGGCATCACCAACTCGATGGACGTGAGTTTGAGAAAGCTCCGGGAGTTGGTGATGGAGAGGGAAGCTTAGCGTGCTGCAGTCCACGGGGTCGCAAATATTTGAACATGACTGAGAAACTAAACTGAACTGAACTTCCCTTTTCAACCAATCTTAGCTTTGTAGCAGTTCAGCTTAACTTCTCCTAGACGCTTGAACAAGCCAAGCCATTCTATTGTTTTTAATTAATTTTTTAATTGGAGGAAAACTTCTTTATAAATGTTGTGTTGGTTTCTTCCATACAACAATGCTAATTAGCCATAATTATACATATATCACCTCCCTCTTGAGCCTCCGTCCTCTCCCCCCATCTCACCCTTTTAGGTCATCAGAGAGTGGCAGGCTAGGCTCCCTTTGTTGTATAGCAAGTTCTTACCAGCTATCTATTTTACACATGATAGTGTATATATGTCGATGCTATTTTTACCATTTGTCCCATTCTCTTTCCCTGTGTCCACAAGTGTTCTCTTTATCTGCCTCAATTCTTTCCCTGCAAATAGTTTCATCAGTACCATTTTTCTAGATTCCATAAGCTAAAGCTAAGCTAAGTCACTTCAGTCGTGTCTGACTCTGTGCGACCCCATAGATGGTAACCCACCAGGCTCCCCCGTCCCTGGGATTCTCCAGGCAAAAACACGAGAGTGGGTTGCCATTTCCCTGTCCAATGCATGAAAGTGAAAAGTGAAAGTGAAGTCGCTCAGTCATGTCCGACCCTCAGTGACCCCATGGACTGCAGCCCACCAGGCTCCTCCATCCATGGGATTTTCCAAGCAAGAGTACTGGAGTGGGGTGCCATTGCCTTCTCCCTAGATTCCATACATATGTGTTAATATATGATATGTGTGTGTTTTTCTCTGACTTACTTCACTCTGTATAACAGGCTCTAGGTTCATCCACCTCACTAGAATTGACTCAAATTCATTCTTTTCTATGACTTAGGAATATCCCATATATAGGTACCACATCTTTATCCACTCATCTGCTGATAGGCATCTAGGCTGCTTCCATGTCCTAGATATTGTAAACAGTGCTGCTATGAACATGGGGGTACATGTGTCTTTTTCAATTACGGTTTTCTCAGGGTATATGCCCAATAGTGAGATTGCCAGGTCAAATGGTAGCTTTTTCCCTAGTTTTTTAAGGAATAGCCACATTGTACTCCATAATGGCTGTATCAATTTACATTCCCACCAACAGTGCAAGAGGGTTCCCTTTTCTCCACATCCTCTCCAGCATTTACTGTTTGTTGATTTTTTGATGGTCATTCTGACTGGTGTGAGATGATACCTCATTGTAGTTTTGACTTGCATTTCTCTAATAATGAGTGACACTGAGCACCTTTTCATGTGTTTCTTGGCCGTATGTATGTCTTCTCAGGAAAAGTGTCTGGTTAGGTCTTCTGTCCATTTTTTGATTGGACTGTTTGTTCTTCTGATATTGAGACGTATTCACTGCTTATATACTTTGGAGATTAATATTTTGTCAGTTGTTTCATTGCCAAGCTATTCTTGAGGCTAACTGAGGCCATACGATGCCAGCTGGGAATTCTTTCTTCCTCTTCTCCTTTACAAAGCCTCCTTTTATTTAAGTTTAATCTCAAGTGCTACATTTTTGAGATTGCAAATAATTCTGGATTACTTTATAATCCTGGAATATCTAAAATTATTTAACATTTCTTTAAAAAATTTAAATTTAAATTCATGGTACTGAGTTTAAAAGAGAATACCCCACCCCAACCTCACAAAATATTAAATCCCACATAAACAGTCAAAATGCACAATCCTTTGAAAATTTAAGGGGCAGATATCTGGATAAGTAATCTCAGATTGAGATTTAAAATCAGAATAAAATTCAGAAGACCAAAAGCAGCTGAAGTTCAAAAAAGGGGATGTGTCTAGATCTTATGATTAAAACTTAAATAAATATTACAATTATGTTATTAGGTTTAGTAAATACTTATGAAAACTCATCCAAAAGCCCACACTGATGTTTAGAAATAGCTGAGGCTCTGTTGACTGAAATGGCTTATTCCATCTCTCAGGAATGCAAGTCATTAATGGCAGCATGAGAGATGAGGTGATCTCCCCATAAACACAGCGCTCTGATTCAGCCTGAATGCTAGCGATTTTTAATGCCAGACACATCCACTTTCAGCTGGAGGGTATTTGTTGAGAGCTGCCGTGGAGAATGCCCACACTTAGAAAAAAATGCACACCCTTAGCAACCACTAATGAATAAAATACAAACCCACTGATCAGGATTTAGAAGTTGCAAAAAAACAATATGATTTGGTATTTTGAAGTCATAGTTTGGGTATGCAAACAAAAGCAGATCTGGCAATGTAGGTTGGATTCCACAGGTGTTACTCAAGCTACTTTTTGTGATCCTTGGGAATTTTTTCCCAAACAAGTTCTGGAAAATCAAATCTTTTTTTTTTTTTTTTTCCCAAATCCCTGGAGTGTCTTCCTCAAATCATGTGAATGGAATTTAGCAGTGGGAACTTCTTTGGGATGGTATATTGAGAGACCCTCGTCATGCCAGCTGATACTCATCTGTGCAAAGAAGATATCCACCTCCAAGAAAGACATACACGGAAATGAGACACCAGCTACAAGCCTGGTGTCTGCCCCACTATATCTGACCACTTTGGCCTGATCACTCACTTTAGATATTGGCCTGAATAACTATTTCATGGAGATACTAGGGACTGATGTTAAAGAAAAAATGAAAGTGTCCTGTCGTTATCAATAGAAGTCCTGGCATCCACTTCTGTTTCCACCACTTAAAATGTTTATGACAGGGAGCGTGTAAATCAAGCAACCAACTGTTTTTTTTTTTTTTTTTTAAGATTTTCTTACTTATTTTTTACTTACTTGGCTGTGCCAGCTTTTAGTTGGGGCGTGTGGGAATCTAGTTCCCGACCAGGGATCGAACCCAGGCCCGCTGCATTGGGAGCATGTAGTCTTAGCCACTAGACCACCAGGGAAGTCTCTTAAGTAACCAACTTGAGTCTCATTTTCCCGGCTGGTGAAGCAGGGACTCCAAAGGTGCTTTAATCAACATCTCCTGAGCATTTGCGCCAGAGATGGCAGTAGGTGGTATGCTAGGTACAGTCACTGTTTTCAGGCAGCTTACCATTTATTTAGAAAGGAAGACAAATGTCCAAGCTTATGAATAATATGTAACCACGTTCCTAAAAATTGCCATGAAGAAAAAGCAAGGAGTAAAGATTAAAAAATATAAATGAGAAATGTAGCTTCATTTAGGAGGTCAAAGACGTCCCCTTAGGGAATGATATTTAAGCAAAGAAGGTGGGAAGGCAGGGGGTGGAAAGAATATTCCAAGACAAGGGGATAACATATGAAAAGGTCCCGAGGCAAGAAGCAGTTTGATGTCGTCCAAGAACAGCAAGAAGACTCCTGTGGCCTCATTGAGGGGGAGGGTGGCAGGAGATAAGCTTCACTGTGTTGTTACAAGCATCAAAGAGAAATGTGTGTGAACATGCTTTGCCGAGTACAAACCCAGCCCGGTACCTCTGTGAAAATGAGCACAGTCATCAGTGTTTCAGGAGTCCTGTCCTCAGCAGCAGACACAGCAGGTCAAAAAGAAAAAAACATTTGCACACACGTTTTACCTCTTCTTCCATCCTTCCTAAATTGACTATTTCTCTCATCTTTGCCATCAAGCTAAGTGCCAGTCGATTTTCGATTTGCATTATCAGAAGTCTTAAAACAAGACCTAAGTTTCTCTCCTTCTTGTACAAAACTGGGGTTCTTTAAAGCCTGAAGACAAAATTACTGAAGCTCTTTTATGTCTGAGTAACAGAAAACAGAGTGCCTTAAACATCCAGAATTCCTTTATATTTCCATTTGTACCATATAATGCCACACAGCACAAACAGACGGAGAGCTGGACACTTCTACTCGCTGTCTCCAACTCTGCCACTCAATTTCCAGTGGAATTTTATTGATTTATTTATTTGGTCATGGCTTGCAGGATCTTAGTTCCCTGACCAGGGATTGAACTCAAGTCTTGGCAGTGAAAGCACCAAATCCTAACCTCCAGACCACCAGGGAATTCCCTCCAGTGGAATTTTTAAAATGGTATGTGGGAGGAAAAATGGTGGGATGTATTCCCAGCAAACTCATCCATCATCCATTCACTCACTCAATCATCACATGTTTATTGAGTATCTATCAATCACTGTGATGTTATATATGGGGACACTGAGAATTGAATTTTATTATACTGATTTAGTTTCATAATTATGCAGAGATGTCAAGGACCTGGGGGAAGAATCCCATTTAAGTTATGACCTTATCTCCTTTATATAAATATATTGTTAATCCACAAGGGTAATGTGGATGCCAGCTTCCTGAACAAAGCATCAGAAAGGGCCTCTGGCATCAAGAAGGCATAAAAACCAAGAATGGGTCAAGAATGGAAGGAAGAGAAGAGAGACAGACAGACAGACACCAGAGGGCAACAGCAACAGGACCCTGGCATGGGTGTATTGATGGGCATTGATAGGCACAGACGGCACACTGATGACAGTGACATGAAGAGCAGAGCTGAATGTGAGCTCGCTTCTCTTCTCCGAAAAGTGTGCCACGAGACAGCTTTGCTTGGAAGAGACTTTTAAACTAAAGTCATCAATAAAGCTTGTGTGTACTTCAATAAGTGCTGTCTCCAGACCGTTTTGTCTTCTGTCTCCCATACACTGAATGCCTTGGGAACACTGAGCTGACAGTGATGCATAACAAGATCTTGGGCAATTGCTGTGATGAGAAGCAGAAAGAAAGGATTGCTTCTGAAAAGGGCCACATGAGAAATGATACACGATGAAGGGGAGAGGAATCACCATGAATGCAGCTGAGGGATACCAAGAATGGGATGCTGTTCCTAGAGGAGAAATACAAAATCATTTGCAGATGTTTCGCTACAGATTGCAAAGCTGACTTTATTTACTTATTTAATTTCTGGCTGAGTAGCATGTAGGATCTTAGTTCCCTGATCAGGGATCAAACCCATGCTCCCTGCAATGAAAGCAGTCCCAACCATTGGGCTACCAGGGAATTGCTAGAAGCTAACTTTCATTAATAATTGAACTGTCTAGAAACCAACCAGAAGCACAGAGATCTAGAACAGTTAATACACCCCAGAAGAACTTTCAGAAACTTATAAAAATCTTTTCTTACAAGGCATCAAGACACTTTATCAGCCAATCAGTTTCTATGCATATATGGAGTTGGAATTAGTCGGGAAGAGAGGAGTTGGTAGATACAGAATCAGACATTTTTTGTTATGTTTTTCCAGAAAGGAAACAAACAAGGAGAGACATGGCAGCTGGGAAAAACTGTTAAAGGGGAATGTCAAGAGCAAAGCTAGTTAGAAGTTTGTTTTTCAAACCAGGACAGTCTCCCATTCCATACAATATCAGGAACTGAAATTTAGATATAAGAGTAAATTTTCAAAAGAGACACCGAAAGTCTACTGCAAATAAACACATCACAGACACATTACCAAGCTCCTTTCCCGAACATAGTGGGAAGAATACAATAGGAAATCTAAGAGAACAGTAGCTGCCGGGGGGGGGGGGGGGGGGGGGGGGGGGGGGGGGGGGGGGGGGGGGGGCAGCGTGAGGAACTCCGCCCATGGCATAGGCCATGAGGAAGGAGGCTTGGCATACGCAAAGGCGTGATCAAGCCTCAGAAACCCCCTGTTCCTGAGCATCTACCCCCAAACCAGAGTCTGTTTTATGCTCTCACCTACACCTCTGACTTTACGGGGGGCTCTCCCCCATCACCATTTCTCTCGGAGAATGAGTTAACTTGCAGCTCCAAGTCAATAAAAATTCCTGGGCGTGACAAGAGTGTTTCAGCTTACGGACTCCTCTGAAGGTTATCTAGCCCGCCTGTATAGGTTCGTCCGGCCACGTGTGATTGTTTACAGCCTCCCAACATGAGAGGCATGAGATGTTTTAGACTTACTAAAGGCAAATTCTTTTGGGGAGTTGGAAATTATTAGTATAGTGGGTTGGTTAGGAATTATATTGGTGAAGGCTTCTTTTATTTGTTGTGCCAATAATTGCTGCTAATTCCCTACCCTGGGTGTGACAAGGGTGTCTCAGGTCAAACCTCTCTGCTGACAGACTAGCTTGTGTGACAGGATTATCCATACTCACATGATTGTTTACTACCTCTCAACCATAAACAGCACAGAGAGTTTGGAGTATTTTGAGAGTCTTAATTAGCATAGGGCTTTTCTCATTGTTGAGTCAATGATTGCCGCCAGGCCTCCATATCCTTAGGCACCTGGGAATATATTAATCAATGTATTTGGAATATAGAAAAGGAAATATAGTAGTTTTTAAGGTTAGCAATACTAGACTTTTTGAGTTAATGAATTTTTTCTTTTGTAATAGATCACTGTACTTTGTTATAAATCACTGTGTCCTTGCTATGTAAAAATGTAACTCTATCACTATCTTAAGACTAAATAGATCTTAAGGGGAACATTGGTGAAAGGATTTTCATTTGTTGGGCTGATGTTTACTGCTAAATCTCCATGTTCCCTGCCCTTATAATGAATATAACTAACATATAGGAGAAATAAGTATTAACCTTTAAGCATATAGGAGAAATAAGCATTAACCTTTAAGATTAATCATGTTAACCTTGGGTTAAATAAATTCCTTTCTTGATTGTAACTCACTACACCCTCATCCTATAGGAATGTAACTTTATTTGGAGGGTGGTGCCTGGTTTAAGAAAAAAACACCCTTGGAAGAAATAAGTTTTTTGGTTATCAGAAAGAAAGGATCACAAAATGTCAGCAGGTCTCACTCATGGCTAGAAGATGATGTAAAATCCCTAAGACCTTTTTATGTGAAGCACCTGATTTTGATAAAGGTCAGGACTGCTGACCCCCGTGTGACTCTGTATTCATCCCTATGTGTAACAAAAGGTATATAAGCAAACCCCAAAATAAAGAAATCGGATCAGTTTCTGAAAAGACTGATTCCCCCATGTCATTTCTTTCTTGCTCCCCGTTTTTCTGGCTGAATTCCCATCTGGAGCATGGATGCTATTCCACGTAGCCAAGTTATTCAGCCTCTTTTTCTCCACTAATTTTCCTACTACACTATCCATTTCCAATCTCTCTACATATCTGTGATTAAATATGTATTTTTCCAAGGATGCTGATGCAGTCCCCACCTTCGAATTCCCTGGATCCACTGGGGCTGGACTCTGGCAAGTAGCAGACTTCCCTGGTGGTCCAGTGGTTAAGACTCTGCCCTTCTACTGCAGGAAGCAAGGGTTCAATCCATGGTGGGGGAACTAAGATCTGTATGCTGCATGGCTTGGCTAAAAATAATAATAATGATGATAATAAATTAAAAAATAAAATAACAGTAGCGCTTCCCCTGATTTCTTTCTTCCTTTGCCATTTTTGACATATCAAATATCAGGTAACTTTCCCTTTAGTTCTATATTCACTATAAAAAGTGCTGAGGCCCTTACAGGACTCCATCACAGTCACTTCCCCATCTGTTCCTAAATATAGTTTTGACCCTTTCAAGTTTAAAACAGTGAGACTAAGTGTTTCCTGAGAACAACCACCACCAGCATTATCAACACAACTGCCATTTGTACCCAAAGTGCCTTAAATAAAATTTACCAAGTCAGAGTTAAAATGAGGTGAAATTAAAGTGAAAGACCCAAGTCCTTGCCACTTGAAGGGAACTGACACCATCAGTCTCCTTTGGACATACCTTAAATATTCATCTAGTTGGAAAAGATAAATTTAGGGGGAAATGTCCAGTTGTAGATGTAGCAAATTTTTTATAAAGTCAAACTCTTTCATATATAAATATTCATTTTTTTATCTCATCAGCTAATAGAACTGAGGACTCACTGTCAGATATGTCTATAAAGCAGTTTCAAGTGTTAGTTCTAGGTCACCCTGTGGTGTGGATAGAATAAAAATCATTTATGAACATAGGAACATGAAAATGGTGCCCTTACACCAAGACACAGATGAGCATGCGACTTACTAAAGGTATTCTACCCATTGCTAGACACAATAAATGCACAAGAGCAATTGTGTGACAATTTCTCCCCAGTCTTTGAATTGCTTATTCAAGTCAATCTCATAATGAAAAGTTTTTTTTTTTAATTTGATAGCAATTTACTAATGATTAGGTATAATCCTGGTCTCTTTCACCAAAACCTAACTTCTCCAATCAAAAGGCACATTACCATTTCCCAGTACCAGACTTCATTCTCTCTGATTTAAACCACCTAAATAATCTCTTCCCTGGTGGCTCAGATGGTAAAGAATCTGCCTGCAATGCAGGAGACCTGGGTTTGATGCCTGCATTGGGTTGGGAAGATCCCCTGGAGGAGGAAACGGCTACCTACTCCAGTATTCTGGCCTGGAGAATTCCATGGGGTCACAGAGTTGGACACAACCGAGTAATTTCCACTTACTTATTTAATCTCTTAATTGGTCTCTCTCTAATCTCTCCCAATTTAATTCATCCCTCACAGGATCTATTTATATTTATCAAACTTCCTAAGAACAAATCTAACTAATTTTTTCCTTCCCTCTTCATGCTAGATGATAAAATTCAACTCCTCAGCATAACATCTCTACCACAAACCTGTCCCAACCTGTCTCGCCATCAACTTTCCACTTCCTGGCTCTGACCACTCAACCTTCTCTAATGCTCTTTCCTTCCAAATGCCCCCACCTCCACTCTGGCTTTCCCGCTGCTGCCTGGAATAACCTTCTCCTTATTGCACCTGTCAAAACCTTACTTCACAACTGAAATATTTGGGCCACTTCTTTCATCCTCAGAGCCTTTAAAATGTCATTTCCTTTCGTATACTTTGCCTTCAAATGTTTGGGCTTTTGTTATTGCTGAGGGATATGTCAGGTAAGCCTTCAAGCTGAGTGCGCCATGCATAAGAAGCCCCAAACCGCTTTCCCATACCTCATGTAAGGTACATTCTGATGGGTTTTTACATTGCTTCTGTCTACCATTTGCCCCCCAGGGAGGTTTTTTGATCCTTGACAAGAAATTCATCCCTTCTGTGTCAATCCCAGTCCTTGAAAAAGGTTAAGCACTCAAGTGTTTGTTGAATTTTATTGAGATGTAAACATAGGTTGGCCAAATGCAAGCTGATTCATAGTCAGGAGGTTTGCATAGAACAGTTATTTATTTATTTATTTATTTATTTTTTACTGAAGGATAATTACCCTACAGAAGTTTGCTGTTTTCTGTCAAACCTTAACATGAATCAGCCATAAGTATACATATTTCCCCTTCCCTCTGAACAGTTTTTGGAGACCATTCAGTGTAACGGTTTTTAAGCATTTTCTGTTTCTTTGGGTTTTTGGCATGCTTTTAGTAGAGCAATCCTGTTTTCAACAAGAAGTGTATTTGAAAGGCCAAGATGCAGAACAGATAAAACCATTCATGTTAAAGCTTGAAAAGCACAACCACAATCTTCCCCCTCCCATTCCCTGCCACTAAAGGGAGTCTGAAGAACAGTTTAAAATCCACTTCACAAGTTAAAAGAAATGCAGAGGAGGAAGATGCTTTCCCCAAATTCTAATACTCAGATCTTAAATTAATTCTAAGATAAAATATCTGCCCACCCAATGTAGGAGATGTATGAGGCACAGTTTTGATCCCTGGGTCAGGAAGGTCCCCTGGAAAAGGAAATGGCAATTCACTCCAGTATTCTTGCCTGGAAAATCCCATGGACAGAGGAGCCTAGAGAACTATAGTCCATAGGGCCACAAAGAGTCAGACACAACTGAACAACTGAGCGTGCACACACACACACATTTCTAAGTTTTATCAGAAGCAGACATTGCACACTCTGTATTGTCAAGTGAAATGAATTCTTAGAAGATGAGAACTATTTTATGGCTTTCCAGAGCAGTTAGATTATTTCTATAACAGCCAGTCTTTAAGATGCCCATTTTTTAAGTTCTTCTGGAAAATGGCTTGCTTAAAGGCAACTCATCACAGAGTTTATATGTTGGCCTTTTTGTATGCACTCGTTTTCTGGGGTGGGAGAGAAGCTAGGAGGTCACACGATGGGGATGTGCTAGACTGCTAGATGATAGAAATTTCTCACTTTAGTAGAAATATAGCAGTATTCCTTGGCTGGACATAAGGCTGAGTGATTCTATGAACTCTAGGGATATGGGCCAGGTTCTTGGAATGGAAAGCAATAGTAGAATTAGGTGAAATAGTATGTTTCAGTCTCACCGAGAGAGACAGGATTCTTCCCATTTCTTTTCAGACCATACTCTGACTCAGAAGCAGTGAGACCTGCAAAGAATAAAGAAAGCTCTCAGAACCCTAAGGATGTTCAGCTCTAGAAGCACAAGAAGACATTAGGCTGGCATGCTCCTTGAGTGGTAGTGCTGGACACTAAATATTTTTTAAGTTAATTGTTGATGATGGGTACTAACAGGGCTACCAGATACAAAGAATGTGAAGAGACTTGTTCCCAGACATAGAGACTCAAGGCTGACATCTTCTGATAGCAATGGGAACACCAAGCTACTAACAGCATGTGGGAATGTTAATGGTTCACTTGCATATCAATTATGAGAGTTAAGAAATGAAAATAAAACTGGTAAGTATTCTGTGAAAAACTAATCTCATTTGAAGGAAAAGTTTTTCTACCTCAGCAGTCTAAACCGTTTAGCTTTTATCAAAACTTGGTCTGAGGCAATTAATAATGGTGAAGAACAGCCTATGGTGCAGGCTAAAAACACCCATCACCAGCCCATCTCAAAGCTGTGCCTTTGAGATAAGCAGAGGGTACCATCTTGAAGGAACTCACTAACTCTCCCACAGAAATGACTTCATAGAAAGCTAATTAAATTTTGAACTGTCATTTTTTCTTAACCAAGCATTGATGTAGATGACAACAAGCCTACTAAAATGCTGATCACTAACTTTTATATAAAAACTTTGCAATAAATTTATCTTAGAGTTTAGAAAAATAGTAGGGGGTAAACAATTTTATTTAAAACATCTATGCAATGTACCTTTTTTGGTTTCTTCACTAGGTGTTCATGAAGAGATAAATACCCATTTTATAGATAAGTAGAGTTGAGCTCAGGTAAGCTACAATTTGTCCAAAGTAAATGGTGAATGAAGGGCAGAATAGAGATCAGAACTCACCTCTGTCTACTCTCGCTGTCCATTCTACGCTTCCTTGTTTCTCAACAAAATTTTAATTTCTCCTGTACAGATTATGAAAACAATAGGAATCTACTGGATTTCTCTTTTTCTAAGTCTTTTAGAAAATTCTTTACTCAAGTGCCATAGCTCTGGGGTTCAAATGAAAGTTTTTACCTTTATTCTATTAGCTGAATTGTTCTTGTAGCTTTTCACATTGTCCCTAAAATCTTTTTGGAAAGTAGGAGGCAATCAATTTACTAAGTAATTAAGTAAGTAAGTAAGTAATAGATTTGCTAAGCATTTACTCTGACAATTTTTTTTTAACCTTACGATTCAAACTGGAAAGTAGGGACTTTAGATATAGTAGATAGTACTGGAAGTCACTTTAAAGTCAGGATTTTTAATATACTTCTCAGTTCAGTTTAGTCACTCAATCATGTCCAACTCTTTGAGATCCCATGAATGCCAGCACCCAAGGCCTCCCTGTCCATCACCAACTCCCAGAGTTTACTCAAACTCATGTCTATCGAGTCAGTGATGCCATCCAGCCATCTCATCCTCTGTCGTCCCCTTCTCCTCCTCCCCTCAAGCCCTCCCAGCATCAGAGTCTTTTCCAATGAGTCAACTCTTCACATGAAGTGGCCAAAGTATTGGAGTTTGAGCTTCAGCATCAGTCCTTCCAGTGAACACCCAGGACTGGTCTCCTTTAGAATGGACTGGTTGGATCTCCTTTCAGTCCAAGGGACTCTCAAGAGTCTTCTCCAACACCACAATTCAAAAACATCAATTCTTCGGCATACAGCTTTTTTCACAGTCCAACTCTCACATCCATACATGACCACTGGAAAAACCATAGCCTTGACTAGACGGACTTTTGTTGGCAAAGTAATGTCTCTGCTTTTAAATATGTTATCTAGGTTGGTCATAACTTTCCTTCTGAGGAGTAAGCGTCTTTTAATTTAATGGCTGTAATCATCATCTGCAGTGATTTTTGGAGCCCCCCAAAATAAAGTCTGACACTGTTTCCACTGTTTCCCCATCTATTTCCCATGAAGTGATGGGACCAGATGCCATGATCTTAATTTTCTGAATGTTGAGCTTTAATCCAACTTTTCACTCTCCTCTTTCACTTTCATCAAGAGGCTTTTTAGTTCCTCTTCACTTTCTGCCATAAGGGTGGTGTCATCTGCATAGCTGAGGTTATTGATATTTCTCCCAGCAATCTTGACTCCAGCTTGTGCTTCTTCCAGCCCAGCATTTCTCATTATGTACTCTGCATAGAAGTTAAATAAGCAGGGTGACAATATACAGCCTTGACATACTCCTTTTCCTATTTGGAACCAGTCTTTTGTTCCATGTCCAGTTCTAGGTGTTGCTTCCTGACCTGCATATAGGTTTCTCAAGAGGCAGGTTAGGTGGTCTGGTATTCCCATCCATCTCTTTCAGAATTTCCACAGTTTATTGTGATCCACACAGCCAAAGGCTTTGGCATAGTCAATAAAGCAGAAATAGATGTTTTTCTGGAACTCTCTTGCTTTTTTGATGATCCAGCAGATGCTGGCAATTTGATCTCTGGTTCCTCTGCCTTTTCTAAAACCAGCTTGAACATCTGGAAGTTCACGGTTCATGTATTGCTGAAGCCTGGCTTTGTCATTTTTTGGAGAAGGACATGGCAACCCACTCCAGTTTTCTTACTTGGGAAATCCGATGGATAGTGGAGTCTGTTGGGTTACAGTGCATGGGATCTTAAAAGAGTTGGACACAAATTAGTGACTAAACAACCACAATAAACACACAGACACACATATATATACATGAGAAGGAAATGGCAACCCACTCCAGTATTCTTGCTTGGAAAATCCCCTGGACAGAGGAGCCTTGCAGGCTACAGTCTATAGGTTCACAAAGAGTTGGACACAATTGAAGTGACTTAGCAGTTGTCATTTATTAAGAACCATATGACACATGCAACGTAAAGTAGGCACTTTAAAAAATCTGGAGGAATAAGCAGAGGTGGAGACCAACCTGAAGCCATCTCATACCTACACACCTGCTTACTCACAAAAATTTACCCAGAAACCCTGCTTGGTGCCCTGGTAATCAGACAACTATCCTTCACTAAGAGAAAGTTGAACATTCCCCAGCAAACTGCAGTTTTCATTACGTCATAGTTTGAAGTTAGTCCATGTACAATACAAAGGACATCTGCACTGACAGTTGTGAAATACTCAGAATTTCGCAGGCACACACTGGGAATTCTATGAGACAGGGAGGTTGCTGATTAATGGACATTGTCAGAGCCACTCAGTCTCCACACTTGCTCAGCTGAGTAATCAGGTCAGGAACAGTTAGACTGGCCAGTTAGCAAAGTGGATAAACCAGTCCCAAATACCAAAGAAGCATCATTTTGGAATGTGGACTCAGTGGATGGTTGAAACTCCTTGCTGCCTATAAAAACTGAGTCATCCTGAGATGTCCAGGGAGTGTTTTGTCTAAGGGGGACTTGAATCTGAAATGTCATAGAAGGTTTGGCAAAACTCTTCTGATCCAAAGATTACACTCTAGTTACATGTGTGCTGAAGAGATTTCATCAGCATTCCATAAAGATTAGTGGTTCTAATACCTATAAAGGGTGAGATGACACTGGAAACCACCCTTGTTGAGGAAGGGCTTCTGTGTGTGTGTGTGTGTGTGTGTGTGTGTGTGTGCGCGTGAGTGTTCAGTTGCCTTTGATGCTTTATGACCCCATGGACTGTAGCCAACCAGGCTCCTCTGTCTACGGAATTTTCCAGGCAAGAATACTGGAGTGGGTGGCCATTTCCTACTCCAGGGGATCTTCCCCATCCGAGGATCAAACCCATGTCTCTTATAGCTCCTGCACTGGCAGACAGATTATTTACCACTGTACCACCTGGGAAGCCTAAGTGTAAGACATATATAAAGTTGATATTACCCAAAAGAATCTTTAGGAGACTAAATGAGGTAACTTTTAATTTTTATGAACCAGGATTCTTCAAAACAGAAATAAACATTTATATCTAAAAGGCTTGCTGTTTTAAAATTTACATCCTGGTCTAATAAAAGAAATTGATTTTACAACAAAACCCAAACTATTCCTTTAATATAGAGCTTATCCTTTGGTGCAGGTTAAGAATAAAATATATTATTTTTTATTTCTAAACTTTTATTTTAATGAACATGTATTCCTTTCCTGGGTAAGAGTTTCACTTAGGAAAATATAAGTTCAATAGCCTTTTCTTCAAGGTTCTAATTAAGATTGTCAAAGGTAGAAGAGGAGAAAACAAAAATGTCAAAAAAGGCAAAGGAAGAGAGGAAGAGGAAAAAAAGGCAGAGAAAGAGAAAAGTGAAGACATGGGCTTATGTTATGAAACCACAGACGCAACTGGGGAGCACATAACTCGGGGACAAAAGAGTCTAGATTCTCTCTCCCACATATGTGTCTTGCTCTGGGTCAGCTGTAGTCCTTTAGCCTGGCTCTGAATGGGGCTCATCTTGGGCAGCTCAGAGCTTACACCCAAGAGCTTGCAAGCAGAGAAGATAAGAAGTCTTCACCACTAACTCTGGTTAGACTAAGTCAAGAAAGGACCCTGGCAACTCACTACGGGTCACATACTCACACCCACATCAACTGCCACAGTTTAGAACAGCCAAAATCACAGCTCCCTCCGTGACCAGGGGAAGAAATGAATCTAACTGGCAGCCACCAACCAGAACCATACCATCAGAACTGAGTAGAAATTCTTTCGAGTAGGCAAAACAATAAATAATTACTCTCCAAAGTATTTGGAGTTAACACTGCGATCCTCCCAAATGTGTTCTTTTTATTAAGGTCTACATACCAGTACGTGTGTGTGTGCATGTGCAAATGTGCATTCTCATTCAGTTGGGTCCCACTTCTGTGACCCTCTGGACTGTAGCCCGCCAAGCTCCTGTGTCCATGGGATTCTCTAGGCAAGAGTACCAGAGTGGGTTGCCATTCCCTCCTCCAGGGGATCTTCCCGAGATAGCGGGGATTGAGCCCGCTATTTCTGTTATCTCCTGCACTGCAGGCAGATTCTTTACCCACTGAGCTACCTGGGAAGTCCATGTGTGTGTCTACACACACACACACACACACATACACACACACCCATCCTAAGGAGTACTTTTTATATTTCTGCACATAGAATAATTTTTTAAATTATACACATTTAGTACAAATCAGTTGTGCATTGTTGTGCTGCCTATTTCTCAAGGACACAATAGAAACATTTTTATATACATGACATTTCCTCTGGGTACAAAAACCACTGAACTTTTAAAAATTCAATATTTCATTCAAAGGGGAAGATTGTGAATTTGGGGACACAGAAAGGCTACTAAAGCTCTCATTGTAAACAATATAGAAAAATATGTATTTCTGGCAAACAAATCAGGCCATATCTTCCAAATCTGCCTTAAGATATTTTGGAAAAGATCATATTCTATAATATTCTAGACTGAATTCTAATTGAAGAAGATAAAATTTTTTCCAATTATCAAAAAAAAGAAAAAGAAAAGAGTAGAGAACTCAGTAAATTCAACTGAGGCTGTGTTGAAAGACATCAAATTAAAAGATCATGCACAGAGATCATGCACAGCCTGTCATGATCTTCTAACAGGGTCAGACTGTTCACAGCGTCCATGTAGACTCTGACCAAGCCATGCTCTGGGAAGCAAGTTTGTGACCTCAAAAGTATACTCTAAATTCCATATATATGCATTAATGCACAGTATTTGTATTTCTCTTTCTGACTTATTTCACTCTGAGAATAGCACTGAAACCTGTACCTTGCCACATGTAAAACAGATGACCAGTGCAAGTTCAATGCATGAAGCAGGGGACCCAAAGCCAGTGCTCTGGGACAATCTAGAGGGATGGGGTGTGGAGGGAGGTGCGAGGGGGTTGCAGGATGGGGGGACACATGTAAACCTGTGGCCTATTCATGTTGACGTATGTCAATAATCATCACAATCAGTTCAGTTCACTCGCTCATTCATGTCCGACTCTTTGCAACCCCATGACCCACAGCACGCCAGGCCTCCCTGTCCATCACCAACTCCTTGAGTCCACCCAAACCCATGTTCATCGAGTCGGTGATGCAATCCAACCATCTCATCCTCTGTCGTCCCCTTCTCCCCATGCCCTCAATCTTTCCCAGCATCAGGATCTTTTCCAATGAGTCAGCTCTTCACATCAGGTGGCCAAAGTATTGGAGTTTCAGCTTCAACATTAGTCCTTCTAATGAACACCCAGGACTGATCTCCTTTAGAATGGACTGGTTGGATCTCCTTGCAGTCCAAGGGACCCTCAAGAGTCTTCTCCAACACCACAGTTCAAAAGCATCAATTCTTCAGTGCTCAGCTTTCTTTATAGTCCAACTCACATCCATATATGACCACTGGAAAAACTATAGCCTTGACTAAATGGACCTTTGTTGACAAAGTAATGTCTCTGCTTTTTAATATGCTGTCTAGGTTGGTCATAAATTTCTTTCCAAGAAGTAAGCGTCTTTAATTTCATGGCTGCAATCACCATCTGCAGTGATTTTGGAGCCTAAAAAATAAAGTCTGATACTGTTTCCACTGTTTCCCCATCTATTTCCCATGAAGTGATGGGACCAGATGCCATGATCTCAGTTTTCTGAATGTTGAGCTTTAAGCCAACTTTTTCACTCTTCTCTTTCACCTTCATCAAGGGCTCTTTAGGTCTTCTTCACTTTCTGCCATAAGGGTGGTGTCATCTGCATATCTGAGGTGATTGATATTTCTCCTGGCAATGTTGATTCCAGCTTGTGCTTCCTCAAGGCCAGTATTTCTCATGATGTACTCTGCATATAAGTTAAATAAGCAGGGTGATAATATACAGCCTTGATGCACTCCTTTTCCTGTTTGGAACCAGTCTGTTGTTCCATGTCCAGTTCTAACTCTTGCTTCCTGGCCTGCATATAGGCTTCTCAAGAGGCAGGTCAGGTGGTCTGGTATTCCCATCTCTTTCAGAATTTCCCACAGTTTATTGTGATCCACACAGTCAAAGGCTTTGGCATAGTCAAGAAAGCAGAAGTAGATGTTTTTCTGGAACTCTCTTGCTTTTTTGATGATCCAGTGGATGTTGGCAATTTGATCTCTGGTTCCTCTGCCTTTTCTAAAACCAACTTGAACATCAGGAAGTTCATGGTTCACGTATTGTTGAAGCCTGGCTAGGAGAATTTTGAGCATTACTTTACTAGCATGTGAGATGAGTGCAATTGTGTGGTAGATTGAGCATTCTTTGGCATTGCCTTTCTTAGGGATTGGGATCAAAACTGACCTTTTCCAGTCCTGTGGCCACTGCGGAGTTTTCCAAATTTGCTGGCATATTGAGGGCAGCACTTTCACAGCATCATCTTTCAGGGTTTGAAACAGCTCAACTGGAATTCCATCACCTCCACTAGCTTTGTTCGTAGTGATTCTTCCTAAGGCCCACCTGACTTCACATTCCAGGATGTCTGGCTCTAGGTGAGTGATCACACCATCGTGATTATCTGGGTCATGAAGATCTTTTTTGTACAGTTCTGTGTATTCTTGCCACCTCTTCTTAATATCTTTTGCTTCTGTTAGGTCCCTACCATTTCTGTCCTTTATTGTAAAGCAATTAGCCTCCAATTAAAATTAATCAGTTAATTTTTTTTTAAAGTATATTCTAAACTCTTTTCTGTCTATGGGATTTTCCAGGCAAGAAAATTGGAGGGGGTGGCCATTTCCTCCTCCAGGGGATCTTTCCGACCCAGGGATAGAACCTGGGTCTCCTGCATTGGCAGGCAGATTCTTTACTGTCTGAGCCACCAGGGAAGCCTGAAAACTGTAGGCCAGAAGTAGGCACAAGTAAAAATCCGGTGGAAAAATCTTGTGCAAAAATCCTGTACCTTCCAGGTACACCTGGAAGCCAGAGGTCAAGAAAGGGCACTGAGTTAATATCAAATAAATTACTTGCATTCAGGGACCTCAAACACTAGAGGTCAACAGGGAGGGCAGAGCAGACCCCGACACTGGAAAGCAAAAGTAGAGAGTTACCTGCTTGGCATAACCCTCATACAATTCTAGGGATGAGCAAGTTACCATACGGATTATGCAATCAAGGAGAATTCATTAGAAACAAGTACAAACCTGATATAAAATTTCCTTTAGTAGCAAAACTGAAGTACCTTCTAGGGGTTTTCTCATATTTTTCTACATTATGAGAGAAGTCTTCTATTTGTGTATGGACCAAGGCAACAGGGAAACTGGGAAGCAAGGCAGGGCACCAAGTGGCAAAGAAGGATTAAACAACAGCAACGAAAATTCTGGCTTCTAGCCACGTGCACCTGGAAGAGGGTGTCAAGAAAAAAACCACAGATGTATGCCTCAGGCTTTGCAAGTCTGAAAAATAAAAATCTATTAATTCTTTCAACAAATATTTATTGAGTATTCATTACCTGTCAGGCAGTTTGCTAGGAGGTAAGAATGCAAAGATGCACAAGACAGTTTCTTCCCTTGAGTAGACTTCAATGTCTAAGGTGAGGCCAGAAAATAAAATTTACATTATGAGTAAATGTCTAATCAAGGTATTTATTCCTCTGAAAACATAAATAAGGGAGAATTTCACTTTAACTGATGGAAAAAAAAATCTAAAGACTAAATATGATTTTAGAAACTACCAATGGATCAAGAAATCATGTCCAAACAGATTTGTTGTAAATGTTAAATGCTTCCTGCTTTGGGATAGGCCAGAAATACCAAGATAAAAACTTGAGTGTATTTTGTTGAAACCAGGAAGTAAAGAGGTCAATGAAAATTAAACCTAAAAAGAAAGAAAGAAAGAAAGAAATACTTAAATGATTTAATGGACAAAAATGGTGCTGAATTTGGAATGAGACACAGAGAAGAGACAGCCATACCTGTTCATGTTGAAGATATCAGTTCACCAACTCAATTTAATGTTTGCTCCCTTTAGTCTAGAAATCTTCCAAAAGAGTAACAAGAGTCCTAATTTGTCCCTTATTCAGCAAGACTTGCAATACAGAGCACTTAAAAAAAAAAAATTCTTCCAGGCTCCACCCGCCCCCCTTCTTTTCTCCTTCCATGACCTCTTGTAAGTCTTTGATCATCTGAAAGGAATGTGTGGGTGGTGTGTAACCTTTAGAAACGTTTTTCTGCCAATTTACTATAGGGAAGTTTTCTTTTTCTTTTGCTTTTTTTCCCTTTGCCCTAAGTTCTGCACAAAACCGTGCCCCCCACTGCATTGTGCAAAGCCGCTCAGAGGCGTCCTTGAAAGAATCTTGTGAAAAGAGAATGGAGCTGAGGCTGTGAAACCAGACAGCACCCCCTCAAAACCAGATTTTTGTGGCCCCAAACAATTCTGTCTCTTTGTGTGGGATAGCTAGTGGTTGGTGAGTCATGTTACCAGGTGTATTTATAGACCATGAATTTGAAATAAATAAATAAAAGCAGTTATCGCCTCTTGAGAGTCTCAGAATGAGCAAAAAGAATAGCCAACGGAACATCTGCAAGTCAGAACTCTTGCTATTATGAGAGAGCAGGCTGAACTCTACTGACCAGCCTAGGATAAAAGAGTTCATTCACAAGACAGGAGATCGGCCTGAGTCCTCTGTGTAGCCCACAAGATTATTCACACAGCAGCTTGCGCCTGAGAAATGAGGAACACATGTATTGTGGAATCACTAGTGATGGCTGCCAGGGAACAAGGTAGTTCTCGTTTGTTTTGTGTATCCATTTCTCCTTTCAGTTTGAAACACCCTTGGTGTATAAGAATGATATTCCTTTTCACTATTTTTTAATATTCACTGCATATTAAGGTTATTTTTTATAAAATGAAAAAATTGGACTCGTGGTAACTACTCTATTAGGTAGAGAACAACTGGAAAAAGTAACTGAGTAATGAATTCCCTTCCCTCAAAAAGTCACTCAATGATCTGATAAGCCAAGTAACCAACCAGTAACGTGAGCTGGAAAAAGTTTTCTCATTTTAGGAGCTCAGAACCATTTGACCATTTCTGAACTGATTCCCAGAGCAAGTTTCTTAGGTAGGCCTAGTGAGAACCCAAAAGGCAGTTTCAGTTTTGAAGCAAGAAAAGCTAGGTAGCGGTGGAGAGATGGGTGTAAAGCAAACATACGCACTTCAGTAAAAGATGGGATCAGCCATTGAGGCCACTAGGTTTCTATAGTCACTTAAAAGTGGTCTCTACATGGATGCACCTAGCCAAAGGATGTGCAAAGTCATTTTAACGAGGGGGAAAGAAAAAATCAGAACTTAGATTTTTACGTGTTTTGTCTAAGAAAGGAAATCAAACTTTACTAATATTTAATATATGAATAAAAATTAACATATGTAGAAAATATATATACCTAGTTGTGGGTTTTGTGTTCAAATATCTTTTTCACTGGCTTTTTGTATCATTTTGGCTGTGCAATGTTTCATAAGTTTTAGAAGAAGGCTGGGGTATGGAAGCATTCAAAATGTTTTTTGAGTGAACTGGAATATATTTGGTTAGAAAGAAAGAAGAGTATTGGGTTAAAATGAACTGTAATAAAGGTGAAGTTGTTTTCAAATGATTAAATAGGATTCAAGCATCAGACAATGCTGAAGTTTTTATTAAAATGTATATATAGATTAGAAAGTCCATCAGGCAGCAGGTCTTTGGGATAAGAAAAGGATTAAGCAAATGATTCAAGGTCCAAAAGAGACCTCTCAGAGAAAAAAAGCATCTTTACCTGAAGATGCTTTACCAGAGATTGAAGAGGCTGAGGTGATGGGAGAGGGTTGGGGTGAGTCTGTGGAGTCTAAGAGATATATGTGCATGCATGCTAAATTGTTTCAGTCGTGTCCGACTCTTTGCAACCCTATGGATTATAGTCCCCCAGGATCCTCTGTCCATGGGTTTCTCCAGGCAAGAATACTGGAGTGGATTACCTTGCCCTCCTCCAGGAGATCTTCCCAACCCAAGGATCGAACCCACATCTCTTAGGTCTCCTGCATTGGCAAGTAGGTTCTGTCCCACTAGTGCCACCTAGATATCTGAGACCCATACAAATCCCAGCCATCGTCATCAAAAGGACATTAAACTACATAAGAATCCACCTTAAACCAGACTTGAAAATTTCCCACATATTCTCATCTTGAAAGGAAAAGGGACAGTCTTAGACATTGGCGAAAATAAAAACCAGAGCTTCTATTCAGAAAAAAAACAAAAAACATGGATTTGTTAGTCATATTTAAGTACCAGTTCACCTACTTAATACCCGTATAAGCTTGGGCAAACTTCTTGACTTCCCCAGCCTCAATTTCCTTATAAATTTTTTAAAAATCACTAATATATCTCACAGGTTTACTGTGGTGATTAAATACATTAATGAAGCATTCCCCAAATCTCCATCTTATAACATTTCAAAACTTTGAATCTAACATCAATAGTAGTATTTCACCGTTATTTTCCATTAAATATAAGTATTTAAAAAGAAAACTTTGTATTATCATGAATTATCACTTATTATTAATTGTTGTTCAGTCACTAAATCATATCTGACTCTTTGTAACCTCCTCCCCCTCCATGGACTGTAATACGCCAGGCTCCTCTGTCCTCCACTATCTCCCAGAGTCTGCTCAAATTCATGTCCATTGAGTTGGTGATGTTATCTAACCACCTCATCCTCTGCTGCCCTCTTCTCCTTTTGCCTTCAGCCTTTCCCAGTATCAGGGTCTTTTCCAATGAATTGGCTCTTCACATCAAATGGCTAAAGTATCATTAATAGTAAGTATCATAAAGATAAATATATATTCCTTAAAAGTAAAGGAACCACACTATTCAGCTGCTTGGACAATTTGTTTCTGTTGTCCTGGTATAATTATTAACAGCATTTCTTCTACTCACAAAACTGTTTCGGTCTAGATAAGAAATAATGGGGTCACTCTTCCTAAAACTATCTGTGTATGGGCAGGGGAATAATTACCACTGAGAAACCCTGACTCATGCGTGAGACGTAACTCCAAGAGCACCTGGCACATGGAAATCAATCAACCCTGAGAGTTTTCTTCCTTCTCTGGAGTGCATGTGAAATGGTAACCATGGTCTAACAGCTCTAGAGGCTGTTAGGCTACAGAGACCAGTGATGGTGGCCAGGGGGACAAGCACTGTGGGAAAGTGGGTCACAGACAGAGCATCAGCTGCGGCCACACATCTTTCATCACCTGTCCTCCCGAGCTAGTACCAGAAATAGACATGTATTGGACACTGGGTGATTCTGGTGTAGGTATATTAACGAATGTGCACAATTTGGCATCTCCAAAAGTGAAAAAGTGATCTTCAATAGAATACCCAGAACCACACGAACTTCCAGTTATCAGATAAATAAGCACTAAGGATATAATATACCACATGATGACTGTAGTTAACATGGCCATAGGCTATATTTGAAAGTTGTTAACAGAGTAGATCCCAAGAGTTCTCACCACAAGGAAACAGATATTTCTTTTTCTTATTTTGTATCTATAGGAGATGATGACTGTTAACCAAATTTATTGTGGTCATCATTTCACAATATACATGTCAAATCATTATGCTGAATACCTTAAATTTATATAGTGCTGCAAGTCAATTTTATCGCAATAAAACTTTTAAAAATTAATTTAATTAAAAAAACACCTGAAAACATAAGACAGCAAGGTCTTTCTCTCTGTTTTCGTTTATATATGTGTGTGTTTATATATGTGTGCGTGTGTGAATTTGTGAGACACTAGAAGTTGTGATGAAGATACAACTGTTTTAATCTGAGCTCAGGTTAAGTTAACAACCTTTGGTGCTGACTGGGGGAGGAAAATGATTTCAGATTCTCACTTAGGTTTTCTTAAATTTCATGAATGATAATTGCAGAAAGCAAGCAAATGTACAAAACTAAAGTTTTCTTTAGCATGTAAATAAATTTACCTTTTAGCATCTAGAAAATATTTTCTTGAAACAAATGAATTATAACTGCTATAGTTGAAGCAGAAAATATTATGACAACAATTATTGAAAGAAAAAGTTGAATTAAAAGGGATATAAACCAATGCTGAGAGACAATGTTTGTATAACTCCTATCTTCTAATGAGAATTGTAAACTTTACAAGCAACATCTCCTTGATTTTGGCAGTAAGTACCAAATACCCTTGATAAGACAAAAAGAATGTTTCTGAAAGTACAATGTAAAATGAGTAAATCTTAAATCCCACGTGTCTGGGTAGAGCATCTAAAAGCTTATATTTTCAGCGAGTAGGGTAAAAACCTCTTCATTCAGCAACTATCTCAATTCCATGACAAAATCGATTTTCGATTGTTCTGTTAATAAGGGTGTTGAGTCGTCCTTATTTACTCTTAATATACGTTAAAAAGTGTTACAAATTTTTGTTCTAAATAAAAACATTGGCAGGTGAATATATCAAACATCAAAAAAAGTAACAGAAATAAGCAGATGATTAACAAGCAAAAGCAGATAAAGGAAAATATGAGCTCTCTAAAAGGTCAAAGAAAATTTTCTAGCAGCTAGAATTCTGTGCATTTGCCTCTGAGGCTTTCTGAAAACTTCTTTGGGGCAAAATACCCTTCCAAGAGCAGTCGTTTTGAAAGTGGTTTCAACTCTTCAGATGTGCTACTGTCTAAATCAAGAAAACACTTCCTTTGTCTGCTTATTAGTAGGTGCTTGAGTATGCAGAAAGGATGAGGTTCCAAGTGGAAGGTACTTCCCCGATACCTCATAACCTGTAGTTCTAAATGCTGGGCTGTTTGCACACTGAAAAGGTAGCTTTTAAAATAAGCATAGACATTTTGTGTAAAAAGATATCCTGTGTGGTTTTTCTTTAGAATAAGGGGGGAACGATTGTAAAATATATTTCATTATAAGCTGGGATCTTGGGTATAGATTAGTTTTTCTGGTTTTGTTATTCTCTTGGAGGATTTAAGGTTAAATTGAGGTAACATCGAAGCAAAATAAAGAAAATATGGAAGGGGATGGAATTCGTGCTAGACTTTTTTCTGCTTTTACTGCTAAATTTCACTCATTCTTACAGGCACTATAATACTCACAGTTTGTTGTTAACTTTTACGGATGCATTTACATTTTAGAAGAGCGTATGTAGGTGTGCTCAGTTGCTTAGTCTTGTCAGACTCTTTGCGACCCCATGAATTTTAACCTGTCAGACTCCTCTGCCCATGGAATTTTCCAGGCAAGAATACTGGAGCCAGTTGCCATTTCCTACTCCAGGAGATCCTCGCAACCCAGGGATCGAACCGGCATTTCTTGTGTCTCCTGCATTGGCAGGCAGACTCTTTACCATTGTGCTTCCTTGCTCCAAATTGATCTAGAGATTTAATACTATTCTCATGAAAATTTCCAAAAGTTTTTGTCAAAACTACCAAGTTGATTCTGAAAGTTATATGAAACGCAAACGACCTAGAAATGCCAAAGCAGTTTTTAATAAGAATAAAGTTGAAAGAACTATGCTATCTGGCTTCCTGACTTCAAGATTTACTATAAAATTAGTTAATCAAGACAATGTGGTAGTAGTAAAAATTAGACATAGGTAATGGAGGGGGAAGCAGTGGAAACAGGGTCAGACTTTATTTTTGGGGCTCCAAAATCACTGCAGATAGTGATTGCAGCCATGAAATTAAAAGACGCTTACTCCTTGGAAAGGAAGTTATGACCAACCTAGGTAGCATATTAAAAAGCAAAGATATTACTTTGCCAACAAAGGCCCATCTTGTCAACGCTATGGTTTTTCCAGTGGTCATGTATGGATGTGAGAGTTGGACTGTGAGGGGTTGGGGGCAGTAGGAGAAGGGGACGACAGAGGATGAGATGGCTGGATGGCATCACCGACTCAATGGACATGAGTTTGAGTGAACTCCAGGAGTTGGTGATGGACAGGGAGGCCTGGTGTGCTGCGATTCATGGGGTCGCAAAGGGTCGGACACAACTGAGCGACTGAACTGAACTGAACTGAACTGAACTGATGGGATAAGAGATCTAGAAACAGAGCCATGGATATAAGGTCACCTGATTTTAAACAAAGTTGCCAAAACTAGCCTTGTCTGAATGGGAACAAACAAATGTCTGTATGGAAAACAACTTTGACCTTATCTCATAGACAAAAAGGAAATGGATTCTAGATCTAACTGTGAAGGCTAAACTACAAAACTTACAGAAGAAATATATGAGAAAATCTTAGTAAGCTTAGTTTAGGTAAAGATTTTTATGCACACACACAAACCATGAATTATAAAAGAAAAAGTAAAGCCACAGATTGCTAGACTTCATTATCTAATAAAGGACTTGTAATCAGAATATGTGAAGAGCTTTTACAACTCAGTAATTTTTAAAAAATGAATGAGCAAAAGATTTATGGTCAAAAGAAATGGTTCTCAAAAGAAAAAAAAGATTTATAGTCATTTCACACAAAATAATATGAATTGCCAATATGACTTGTCAATGTCAGGGAAATTAAAATGGAAGAAGTCTTGTTCAGGCTTCAAAAGCAGGAGAGCAGGCCTCTGACCTTGCCTGGAAACTGGCTGGCTCTACGTCTGCCCACAAGCATAGCTCGTCAGGTGGTTCTTTAGATAAGAAAGGGAGTGGGTCTTGAAATTCTTGAGCCCCTAGAGGTCTGGCCAACTGCTTGGGTTTAAGGAAATTCTGTGACTCACAAAATGAACGATATTGTAAAAAGGTTAAAGTAAACCAGAGCTGCAATTTTGTGTGCAAATTGATCTCTTTGTGGCCTGGGGTTGTAAGCAGGAATCTCTGAAACTGCAATTTGAAATCCCACCTGTAGAATGGATACAACTTTCCCAACTGGGACTCCGGACTGCTGTTACTCAGGACTTCACAGCATGCTGCTTAAGTCGGGATATTGGCTTCTCAAGTGGTTCAATGGTAAAGATCCAACTGCCAATGCAGGAGACGCAAGAGATGCAGGTTCAGTTCCCCAGTTAGGAAGATCCCCTGGAGGAGGAAACGGCAACCCAATCTGATACTCTTGTCTGGAAAATCCCATGGGCAGAGGAACCTGGAGGGTTACAGTCCATGGGGTCACAAAGAGTCAGATGTGATCAAGCAACTGAGTACTCACGCATGTTGCTTTGCCCAATTTGGTGATGTATGTGCTGTTACTCTTCTCTATTGCTTCTATTTCTCTCTCTCTCTTTTTTTAATGATTATATAGTGAAATTAAGTTAAATAACCTTCTACTAAATATTAAAACTGCATATTTGTGTGTAATGAGTGGTTTCTTTTGTTAACAAATCCTTCAAAACTGAAACAGAAGTAAAACTTTTGGCAAAATATAAGATGGTGCTGTGAGCAGGATTTGTGAAACAAAATGCCACTCTTTAAAATAAAAAGAAAGAAGTTAAGACTAATCAAGTTTTTATTCCCAGATGGGAAGATTTGCCTTACTGCTCATTAGCTACTGAATGGGGCATACTCACTGATGGTGTGAGAATTAGGACCCTAAATTAAATCAGGCCAAATCTTTTGAAATTACTGAACGTTTGTGGCTCATGCCAAATGAGAAAGGACAAGAATATACCATGCTGGGTCAGAGAGGCTGGACCCTCGTCTCTGCCTACTGTGAGATATATGAAAACAAATTAAAATTGCTTAAGAGAAATTAAAATTGGAGAAAGTATCATGCAATTTGTAAGGACTATTGTCCATGTTACAATGTCAGAATTACATTTTAGCTGACCAGTGACCAGGTCTCCACTTCTCAGTCGGTAGCCCAAAACGCAGCGGTAAAGATTGCACAGGCTAAATATGGGAAGTGTTATGACAAGGTTAACAAAAAGAAAGCTCATCTGGCAACAGCTAAAGTAGAGGCAGACTAAGAGATAAATCCCTTCAAATTTCATGGACCTGCCCAGACTGTAAGTTTTGGGAAGACAATGGGAACACAGATTTTACCTAAGACTAAACAACTGGGGCTTCACAGGTAGCACAATGGTAAAGAACTACCTGCTAATGCAGGAAGCAAAAGAGACGCAGGTTCGCTTTATGGGTCAGGAAGACACCCTGGAGGAGGAAATGGCAACCCACTCCAATATTCTTGCTGGGAAAATCCCATGGGCAGGGGAGCCTAAAGGGCTACAGTCCGTGAGGTCACAAAGAGTTGAACACAACTGAGCACGTGTTGAACTCAGCACCTTGCTCCCGGGTTCTGAGCTTCAGAGGACTCAGGACTGGGGCTAACTCCCCATCCAGGACACCTCTTTTCTTGGGCTTTCCTGGTGGCTCAGTGGTAAAGAGTCCATCTGTCAATACAGGAAACTCAGGTTAGATCCCAGGGTCAGGAAGATCTCCTAGAGAAGGAAATGGCAACCCACTCTGGTATTCTCGCCTGGGAAATCCCATGGACAGAGGAGCCTCAGGGTCTATATAGTCCGCGTGGTTGCAAAAGAGTCAGACACAGCTTAGTGACTAAACAACAAAACAAAAGATAATGGAATTTAAAGCTCCCCAGATGAGAAAAGGAGGCTCAAAAGTATATACGACTATTTGTTTTCCGGCAATAGCATATCCCATATTCGGGGCATATATTGAGTCTACTTTACAAACTAACTTGATGTGAAGAAATTTTAAGGAAAGAAAATTTAAATGAGATAAGAGCTTTTAGATAAACTCTAGTAAGAATAATTATGTTTTAGGAATGTCTGCTAAACACTGGCTTCCTTTTACAGAGAAACAAAAGGGTTAGAACTATTAATGAATATATTTGGTATCATTCTAAGATGTTGTCTGTAAGAAAGTGAATATTTTTAGAAATTATCACTGGCATTTATGTCCACCAATCTACAGCATGCTAATATAAAGGACAGTTCATGATCATTTAAGGAAAGTAGGATGTGTGTTTTTAGTAAAGAAAACATGAAGGATGGAACTGCATTTTGCTAAGGGAAAAGGAAGTAGGCCTGATTTACAGGTGTCTCTTTCTGAATGGGAAAATAAAATTATGGATACAGCAAGTGATAAGAAAGCTTTGTGGAAATCGGACTCCAAGAAAAAAGTTTTATCCACGGTACAAGTTTCCTTGGGAAGTCAAACTGCTGTTGATAACAAATTTTAAGTTTCTTTATCTCTTAAGTAATCTTGTCTGTATTTGCCCTTGAAATCTTTTATTGTTACCTTGGCTATGCTGTGCTGTGCTTAGTCGCTCAGCCTTGTCTGGCTATTTGTGACCCCATGGACTATAGCCAGCCAGGCTCCTCTGTCCAAAGGGATTCTCTAGGCAAGAATACTGGAGTGGGTCGCCATGCCCTCCTCGTTCCTTTGGCTAAGTGATGCTAATTGGAGCTTATGGCAAAAACAGCAAGGCAAAAGAGTGCCTTTGGGCTTCTGGTGTAGGAAATTTCCAGAGGCCTGCAGAAATCACACTACCTTTGAAAAACAGTTATTGGCTTGTTATTGGGCTTTGATAGATAAGGAACAATTGACTATAGATCATACTATAATATTAAGACCTCAAGTGCCAATCATGCAATGGATACAAAGTTTGCCGCAAACCCAAAGGATGGGTAAGCCCAGGAGTCCAGTATTATAAAATGGAAAAGGTATATTCAGGACCGAGCCAAATCTGGGCCATATGGGGTCATTGTCTTATATGAAAAGACTTCTGAAATTCCAATTAATGGCCTCAAGCAAGAGGCTACAATTAGGCCTGAGATAACTGAGTCACCTGTAATATGGGGAAAGTCTTTTGACTCTTTAACTGCACAAGGAAAACAGCATGCATGGTTTACTGATGGATCCAATTCGGACTCCCCTAGTGGCTCAGTTGGTAAAGAATCTGCCTGCAAAGCAGGAGCCCTGCGTTCGATCCCTTGGTCGGGAAGATTCCCTGGAGACGGAAATGACAACCCACTCCAGTACTCTTGCCTGGAGAATTCCATGGACAGAGGAGCCGGGCAGGCCACAGTCCATGGGGTCCTTAAGAGTTGGACACGACTGCGCAACTAAATTTCACTTTCTTTCATTTTGTCAGCTGAATATCCAGGATTCACTCGTTTTTGGAAAGTGGTGGCATACAAACCAGTAACTACAAAATTGCTGACAACTACTGGGGAAGGTAAATGTAGCCACTTTGTGAGTTATGTGCTGTTTATCAGATGATAAGAGAACTCAACGGAATGCCATATACGCACAGATTCTTGGTCGGTAGCCAATGGATTGTCTACTTGACTTCCCCTATGGGTAAAGAGTAATTGGCAAATTCACTCCAAAGAGCTATGGGGAAAGGAATTATGATCTGACATTTGGGAAAATGTTCAAATTACTAATGTTTTGGTGTTTCATGTAGATGCTCACAGAGTTTCAAATTCTACGGAATGGATGATATAACTATTACACATGAAAAAAACTTGAATCCAAGCAGAAGTTGATTGAGACTCCAGTGACTTAAAAGGTTTGACTTTGTGGAGATACCAAAAATGTGGCCATCTGGGGGAAAAAGTAACATACAAGAGGGCTCAGGATTGAGGTATTTCCTTAACTATGAAAGTGAAAGTCACTCAGTCACGTCCAACTCTTTGTGACCCCATGGACTGTCCATGGAATTCTCCAGGCCAGAATACTGGAGTGGGTAGCCAGTCCCTTCTCCAGGGGATCTTCACAACCCAGGGATCGAACCCAGGTCTGCTTGGCAGGCAGATTCTTTACCACTGAGCCACCTGGGAAGCCCTTCCTTAACTATGGATCTCATTAAATCTGTTAGTTTACAAGGTAAAATTTGTCAACATATTAAGCACAGAAGCTTGCCACAATTAGTCAAAGGACAATTGGCACATGGCAAGCTGCCTGGGCAAATATGGCAGATTGATTATATTGGTCCATTAATTCTCGATAAAGGATTCCAATATGTGTGTACTGCTGTGAATATCTATTCTGGATATTTAGAGACCGTTCCCTTCAGAAAAGTCAATCAGACTAATACTTTTAAAACAATTAGAGATAATGAATTTATATTATGGTGTTTTACTTCAAATTCAGAGTGACAATGGGTCATATTTTAAAGGTAAATTAATATAAGAGTTTGCCCAGTAACATAATATACAATGGACTTTTCATACTCCTTATATTCTCAAGCTGCTGGCTTGACTGAAAGAATGAATGGTTTGTTTAAATAGCAATTAATTAAACTTGGAGAGGGCTCTTATAAAAATCAGAGGACTAACTTGAATACTGTTCTCAATATTTTAAACAATAAACCTATAGGAGAATTAGGAACTCCTTTGATGAAAATGACTATTCCAAATTTACAGATTCATAAAATAGACTTCCATCCTATACAACCGGGTATTGGGAAATTAGCCCCGGAGCATTAGCTCCTTCCCACGCTACTCCTGAGGCTGTGGACTGGATTTATACTGCTTATATAACATAGACTTACTAAGGGCCTCCCTGGTGGCTCAGACCGTAAAGAATCTGCCTGCAGTGTGGGAGACCCAGGTTCAATCCCTGGGTTGGGCCTGGAAAAGGGAATGGCTACCCACTCCAGTATTCTTGCCTGGGAAATCTCATGGACAGAGAAGACTGGTGAGCTACAGTTCATGGGATTGCAAAGAGTGGGATACAACTGAGCAACGGATGCTTTCAGACTTACTAAAAGAT
This sequence comes from Capra hircus, assembly GCF_001704415.2. Lineage (NCBI taxonomy): Eukaryota > Metazoa > Chordata > Mammalia > Artiodactyla > Bovidae > Capra > Capra hircus. Next base: position 35,128,284 of record NC_030809.1, on the reverse strand, counting down.
TGATATGTGCTATTTCAAGTATTGGAATTACAATGCCTCCTAGACACTTTGGATTAATTAAAGAATATTCTAGTTTAGTATTGAAAGGGATCTGTGTCCATGGGGACACAGAGTACCAAGGAGAAATCTTGAGTAATTTTACAAAATGAAGGAAAGAATGATCTATTTATTAATAAACACAATCGAATTGCCCAGCTGCTGATTCTTCTGTGTGTTATTGGTGAAGTACAAAAAGGAGAACCTCCCACCTTATTAACAGTTAAGAGTTGATGGAGGGTTTGGATCCACAAATGAAATACATGCAATTGGAGCTGGAATCTGGGTGAAGTAGCCTAAAGGTCCTCCCTTATCTGCTGATGTGAAGGATAATTAGTGTATTAGTGAGGATCCTTGGACAGGAAACATGGAAATATGTGCCATTGACTCACTGTTATTTTCATGAATAGATCATTCTTGGAAGTCTGACTGTAATGTGGATTGTCATTCATGACTCAACCTTCAAGGATATACTACAATAAAAAGAAAAATATGAAGAAAGCTACTGGGAAAATTTCAGCTGAAAAAACATGAGCTGGACTTGAACTTAGGTTAACTTCACCTGCCCAGCAAACAAGGCCCATCCTTTCTTAACTTCGACTTTCTATGGACAAATTTATCTGCCTACTAGATTACAGAGCACTGGTAAGGATATAACTTAAGCCTGGAACACAAGTATTACGTGCAAATTTCATGTTCTACTTTAATAGTCACACCTACTTACTGAAACACTGTGCCAAGGCGACAGAGGGACTGCTCTGTAAACCAGTTTCTCATATTTGAGGAACTCTGCTCATTGGAAAACTCCACCAACTATTGTGAATGTACTATCCTCCCTAAATTCTTTAATAGTCCCTCAATTAGTTTGTATTCTATGATGTAAGCACAACTTCTATGTATCAGTTAGGAACTCCTTTTTTTTCCTGGATGCCTAACACATGTTGGTCATTTATACCTAAGATTTTGCGAGGAATCAGAGTTTCATAGATAAGTGTAATCATATCTTGATAAAACATTTCTGTTGTTACTAAAGTTAATGGAAAGTTAACGTCAAAAGTTAATGGATGTAGCAGTTAACGTACAAAAGCATTCATGTTGAGACTTTTTCTATACTAAGTCCCCTACTGCTCAAAAGTTGTTTTTTGCATTGTTTTTACCCTTTATTTGTTTACTTGATCACTTTATTTCTATTGATATCTAGAATTGTTATGTGACTTATAGAATTAAGAAGGCGGCTTATGTTATTTTGCCTTATCCCTATGCTCTTCAGCCTAAGCAATCCTGAGGCTGACTGTTAGGGAAATTAAAATGGAGGAATTCTTATTCAGGCTTCAGAAGCAAGAAAGCAGGTGTCTGACCTTGTGTGGACACTGCCTGGATTCGATGCTTGCCCGCAGGCACAGCTGGTCAGGTGGCACTTTAGATAAAAAGGGAGTGGTCTTGGAATTCTTGAGCCCCTGGAGGTCTGGCCAGCCACTCAGGATTTAACAAACTCCTATGACTTGCAAGGTTAAGCAAACAATATTGTAAAATGTTAAAGTAAAATCAGAGCTGCATTTTTGCACACAAAAGTGATAATGATATCAGTTTGCAACCTGGAATTATAAGCAGGAACTTCTGAAACTACAATTTGAAGTCTCATCCATGGAGTGGGCACACTGCCCAGGACCCTTTCTCAACTGGGACTCCAGACAGCGGTTAATGAGGGACTTCCCAGCATGCTGTTCAAGTCTAGATGTTCGTCGGCCCATTTGGTGATGTATGTGCTATTACTCTTCTCTATTCTTTCTATTTCACTTTTCTTTTAAAGATTGCATATTGAAATTAAGGTAAATAATCTTTTAATAACTATTGAAATTGTATGTTTATGAGTAATGAGTGGTTTCTTTTGTTAATGAATCCTTTGAAATGAAAGTAAAACTTTCAGCAAAATAGCCAATCAGCAGAAAGATATTCAACATCATTATATATAGAAGAAAAATAAATTAAAACCACAATGAGATATCACTACAAAACCACTAAAATAGTTAATTTTAAGAGACTGATAATACCAAGTGTTGTCAAGGATATGGAGCAACTGGAACTCTCAATGCTGTAGATGGGAATATACAATGCTAAAACCATTTAAGTTAAACTTCCCATAAGGACTCCTAGCCATATGGCTCCTACTTATTCATCCAAGTGAAATAAACGCATATATGTGCAAAAGGCGGCTTCTGTGGTGGCTCAATGGTAAAGAATCTGCCTGCAAGGCAGGAGACACGGGTTCAATCCCTAGGTCGAGAAGATCCCCTGGAGGAGGAAATGGCAATCCACTCCACTATTTCTGCCTGTGAAATCTCACTGATGGAAGTAGCCTGGCAGGCTATAGCCCATTGGGTTACAGAAGAATCAGACACAACTTAGCAACTAAAATAACAACAACATCTACAACAAACTTTAATATGAATATACACAGAAGCTTTATTCACAATTGCCAAAAGTTGAAATCAACACAAAATCTACCAACAGACTCATGAATAAACAAAATACAATATCTTCACACAATGGAATACCAATCAACAACCACATACGTGCAATAATGTGGTCACAGCTGAAAATCATTATGTTAAGTTATGAACGTACAGAGAATGCTTGCTGTGGTCAGAAAGTGTGACAGAATTTGAGACAAGGTGGTAAGAGGAACAAGACTGTGAATAATCTTATATGCAAATAAGTTTAAATTTATCACATAGACAGTTAAGAATTAAAGGAGGGAAACATTATAATTAGCTCTAGCAGCAGAAAGACTGGTTAAAACACTGTATCTAATAAAACTGAAAAGAATAAAAGAAAAAGGAAATAATACAATGTTCAAGACAGGTCTTGCCCTAGGGAGAAGGTAAGATATAGACCAGGAGAGGGCACATGGGTAGATGATGCAAGTCATTGTTGTAGTCTTGGGTTAGATGCTGTCCCTTAAAGTCTTATGCTTGAGACTGTGATATCACGTTATTAAGAAGAAAAGTTATATGGAAGACACTATAAAAGAAAAAAACATATAAAAAGTTTGTGTATGAAATGATGTATTAGTTGCTCAATCATGTCCTACTCTTTGTGACCCTATAGACTGTGGCTCACCAGGCTCCACGGAATTCTCCAGGCAAGAATACTACAGTGAGTGGCCATTCCTCTCTCCAAGGGATCCTCCCAAACCAGGATTGGACCTGGCATAATATGATAAGGGCAGGTACAGAACAGGGATATTGGTAATGTGGATGGATGGCAGAAAGGTTGCTGAGGGGGAAAAGAGTGGAAAATGAAGGAGAAGAAAAAGTTAGAGATGACTTCTAGAACACTTACTCAAGAAAATAAATGAAAGAGACAGTCATTTAGTTACCCAAACTGGAGAAATGGTCCTCTATGTCTTTTAAGCTCACAGAGTAAACATTACCATCTACTTGATCTGGATATAGAGTTAGCCCAAGGTCCTATAAAACCTAAAATGTAAAAGGCCTGTTATAAACATGGGTAATAACTCCCACAAGGAAGCATGAATATGTGTTTTTTATAATATAACATAATAGTTCTTAAAATACCATGGAATATAAAAATTCCTTTAAAATCCTTAGCAGTTTATCTTTCCATCTGCAATAGTTGACTATCATCCCATCTCTTTGAGAGTATTACCTATACAGTCAGTGACCTGGCTCCTCTACCCAACAGAACTCCCCCACATACTAAGAAATCTGAAACTGATAGGCTGACAATATTCTGTCAAATTTCAGGGCATGTGAACATAAAAACTCATGTTCCTATAAAAGAGCTGCAATAAAGGCTTTACTGAATCATATCAGGCTTTCGTTACTCACTGGAGTAACCTGTGAGTTGAAAACAAACAGCTTCTCAGCCCTACTTGCTCTGTTCTTGGCTCATCAGAAGTGAATGAGGAAAACCAGAGACTATTTTTAAGATGATGGGAAGGTTACCAAGAACATACATTCTGATGAAATTCTCAAAGCAAGTTCACACTTTAGTTAGCAGTGTGTTTTGCCTTCATCAAAGTTTTTGATCACAAATCATAAAAAATCTATCCTAGATACTGACACTAAATATGGGACAACCTTCTGTACTCCTTTTTCCATGTCTTAAAGTCATATGGATTAAAAGTGTTGAGATAGACATATATTTAATGAATTTGCCAGTTTCATTCTGTGGAAGTATCTTGAAAAGGGTCTTGAACTTCATTGGAGAAGTTTGAAAATAATTAGCTTTTAATTATACTGCTCTTAAGATATAAGAAATTTTGGACTTAAATTCAAGCCTACTTATAGGTTAAGTTAGAGTAATATACAGCAATTTGGCAGGAGTCAAGAAATCCTGAATTACAAATGGACAAGAAAGCATGGGTAGGTCATTGATTACAAAAATTCCTAATTGGCAGATATGCAAATCAAACATTTCATTTATAGAAATTAATTTATGCTTCACTACTTTTTAAAAATTTTAGTTCCTCAGTAGTTCAGAGTAATTTTTATTTCTACAAGTCAAATAAGTGTTGGTCACAGCAAACTTGAGGGTTTTTTTTTTTTTTAATCATCATTGCACACTCATCCCAAACTGGGAGTATCTAGTGTGTCAGTAATTCTGTATGTGGACTCTTTCTAATCATATCATGATTATTCCTATACTATTCCTTATTTATAGTTTGAGTAATAAACTCAGGCATCAAAATACATTTCAGGGCAACTCCTGGAATAAAATATAATCATTTGAATGCAAATAAGTTGAGCTTATGTTTTATGAATTTATTTTGATTCGTCTTAATCTAACCTTCACTGTACTTTTACTTACACTTGATACTTAGAAATTATAAAGACTGTAAAATATGAGATTCTTAAATCTATTAGTTTTTAAAGAAGTTACAATCTGAGAGAACCAAAGACAAACACATGACAAGTAAAAGACCTGGATACATGCAAGATAATGCAGAACATGTGATACGCGGGAAAGAATGTAAACAGTGAAATTATCAGTGTAGAGGGAGCCAGGAAAACAAAGTCTTCAGTTATAGCTTAGGCAAGTATGCATGAAGATCAGGAGCATCTCCTTAACTCATTCCTGGGACTTAGGATATGCTTAAGAATAAAACAAAAACCTTCAATAAGAGGCCTTATATGTTAATAATAAGGTTGGTGCCTTAGTCAGTTTCAACTACCAGAGCAAATTACCGTAGACAGGTAACGTAAACAACAAACTTATTCCTCAGAGTTCTAAAGGTTGGAAAGAATGAGATAGAGCTTCCAGCAGAGACGGTGTCTGCTGAAGACCCACTTTCTAGTTCATAGAACACTGTGTCCTCACATAGGAGGAAATCAAGAGAGCTCTCTGGGGTTTCCTTTATAACGGCATTAATCCCTTTCAGGAGGACTCCACTCTCGTGGCCTAATAACCTCCCAAAGGGTGCACCTCCTAATACCATCACATTGGGGGTTAGGATTTCAACATATGAATTTAGAGGGATACAAAGACTGTCTATAACAGTGGGTGATGCAGTAAGCTTGGTATGGACCCTAGGGTTTTAATGTAGGTAATAAAATAACTATGGCTCTATCAACCATAAAAGATGACACAAAGAGTGAATCTTTAAAAATCTGCTGAGGAAAATTGCAACACTAGCAACTTCTTAGTTTCCACGACATAGGAAGGGAGTTGCTCACTAGGGGAATCCTTTGAAGTCCTGTCTCTTTAACAGATAGGACCTTTGGTGAGATTTACTCCGGAAAGGAGCTGATAAACTGTGTGCTGTGTGTATCTGTGTGTGTGTGTGTGTTTAAGCTAATAACTTGGTTTTGAATTTTAGCTTAGTTTTATCAAAAGCATGTTATAGTTTTAAAACATAAAAGCTGCATAGGACCTATTCTTTATTTTCCTCTCAATCTTCAGTAGCACCCACTCTAGTAGTTTGGATGAGATAAGGTGACTTTATATATTGGAAACCATTTTTGGTCATGGATTTTGTCATATGGAGCCAGTATTGTTTGAAAACGAGGTGACAGTGTTACTCAAACAGGCTCCTGAATTGTTCTCTGACTCGGGTTATTGCTCCTCCTGGGCAGGAAACCATGACAGGTGGCTCCACTGATTTCCCAGAAGCAGTAATTGTTTAATGTGAAGGTTGTCAAGTTTCATGTTCCTGGTGCTGCTGTGCTTGCAGAAATTTGGCTAGTGAGCTAGAGAAGAAGCCAACAGGGAGAAGAAATCAATGCCCCTATCCTCCAAGACACCTCTGAAAATGCTCTGCCTCTTGGCTTTTGGTTATTCTCTTTAACTTTCTTCCTCAGCTGTCTTATATTTTACAGTCTTCAGTTCAAAGTCCTACTTGAATGTCTTCAAAACGTACAGGTACTTACCTTAACATGTCCTGACACCTAGTAGATAATTCCACTTGGCTGTTCCACTAGAATCTCAATCTCAAAATATTTAAAATTAAACCAATTACCTTCCCTGAAAAATCAGCACCTTTCCCTGACTTTTATATCACTGTTAATTGCTAAATCATATATACAACCATGCAGACAGGAGCCTTCAAAATAAATTTGACAGGATCAAGGGAATGATTTTAGTAGGAGAATGAAAAGGCCCAAAATGAAATGTGAAGTACAAAAAAACATAGGAGTCTTCCACATTTCACTTCGCCTAATACATAGATCTAAATATATTGCTCTTACCAGACTATGCCCCAAATTTAGTTACAAAGTTCAAGGAAATTCTCAAAAATCTTTAACTTCTTAAATACCTGAGTCATTTCTTAAATACTGAGTTATATCAGTGCTAGTAAATCAGAAGATTAGACTAAAGAAAAATGAACATTGAAGAGTAAGAATATATCAAATTTTACAATACCATTGATGGAAGAGAGTGCCCTGAGAATACATAGTTATTTTAAATATCTTGGCAGACATCCCCTGATAATACAGAGGGATGCATTAATGATCTTATTACACTAACCATTTAGACAATCCAAACTTCTCCTTCAGTTAGTCATCTCTCTGATAATTATTTCCACATTAACAGACAGGCAACAAAACAAATGTAGATAACTCTATCCACTGCAGGGTATCATGAGGATTTATTCGGGGATCCTGGATGAGTGGAAGTTAAGAGCTGGATACACCTGGTGTGTGGCATAAACAATGAACATGCACCCTGCCCACAGTCAACATCTTCACCATATCTGTTTGCCAACACCACTATTTCTGTGGGTCCTTGGAGAGCTGTCTAATACTGTCAGGAGGCAAGCGGTGCCATATGTCTTTATGTTTCACATAAATTGGTACCAGCTGGAGACTTCATCCAGCAGTTTGAGAGGTGGTCAACTGAAAAAGTTCCTATCTCTACTTTTGCATCATTTAAGTACTATGGGACTAAGCTAGTGCAAAAAGTAGTCTAGTACTTCCACTTGAGGAAGGTAGGTGCCCTGGCATCTCCCAGACTGCAGTTGTCATCACTGCCATTGCACTTTGCTGCCTCACGGGATAGGGACTGGATGCTAGTTCTCCACTCTCCACCCAGAGCTGCACTTCTGAGTCCAAACAAAGCTCTGATGAGGCAAGCCTAGTCCTTCAAGAGAAGACTATTGCCTTTTATGTCTCCCTCTCTTAGCCAAGCTTACCTACATGCACCCACATCCCGGCTCCTAAAGCTGCAGCTCAAGGTTCCCTGTTCCTTCAGTCCCACACACAACCTTTCTCGTCTCAATCCCCGCACTCATCCAGCATAGGTTTAGACCTCTACTCTGATGGAAGCTGAAACCATTATCTCTCATCCCAAGTCTGTGTTACCATCCCAGAGGCTGGCTAATTTTGTGTTTTGTCCACCTCTTCCTCTTTCTATGGAAACAGTTTGAACAACCTTTTAGAATCTCAAGATCTCAGCGCCGAGTCCCTTCGCTACCTGAAACTACCACAATATTGTCAATAGGCTTTATCCCAATATAAGAGGTTTTTTGTGGTTTAAAAAAAAAAAAAAAGAATCTTAGCCTTCAGAAACTCAAAAGAACCTGAATACCTGAATACCTTCCTTAGCAACAAAAAGGACCCAGATCTGAGACACACAAATTTCTGTTTACCTTCCCATGTTGAATAATTTCCATTCTTCCTAATATGCAATGCCATCTGAAGAACAGATTGGAAGTATTCTCCCTTCCAGTAAGAGAATAAACAAAACAAGACAAACAAATGAACATGAACAATATGCATACAAGTTAATTCCTAAATGGGTCACCCTGCTACACAGATATAAGAGCATCTAATGTTAATTTCTAAGTGGGTCATACTGCTACTGAAATATAAGGTGTGTGACGAATCTGGGGCAGGTAACAGAAGCTAAACTGCAGGAATAAAAGGAAGGTACTTGGAAATGACCCACTATGAGCCAGAAAGTCATCTGATGATCTGGACTTAACAGAAGAGTCAGTGGACACTGGTAGTTTGGGGGTATAGTTTTCAGCTAATTGGGGCCTACCTATTGACTTTATACCCTGGGAGAGAAAGCGTGCTATGGAGTGTATGTGTGTGTGTGTGTGTGTGTCTAGGGAGTGTTTAAACAAAGTAAAAAGAATTTTAAAAAGCATTTATCCATCAGGTCTAAGCAACTCTGATACTGTATAGGAACGTAGGAAAACATAGGAAAAGGGACAGCATTTTCCTACAGCAGAACTGAAGATAAGGTGTGGGGCCCAGAACAACTGTGAAGCCTCAGTAATAGATAGCTAATGGTTATAGGGGCTATTTGACCCTGGAGACATAAAAAAAAAAAAGAAAGAAAGAAAATCTAAGGGGTCCTCATACCAGTTTCTAGTAAGCCCCACCTACTAAATATGTGACATTGGTCATACTACATTGTGCTCTGGTTTCCTCATCTGGAAAATGAAGATTAAAATTACTCTCTAACCCTCAGAGTTATTATGTGATAACTTTTACACATATGCCAATACTGTGTCTATAAGTACAAAATAAAACTGATGAAAATAAAAATGCATTTTATTCCAGGGACTAAACTGTGAATAAGAAAATAATAAACAAGCATGGATCTATTAATAAAAGGCTGAAATGATTTTTTTGGAGTCAAACATTTCAAATTTTGTACTTATTTTGGTTTAGAACATATGGATCTACTATAAATGCTAATAGTCTGTGATCTCCAATAAGACCAGTATGTAAACATGTTTGGTGATCTTGAGTTCCAACTAAGAAAACAACATTTGAAATTTGCACAGGGGCTATAGTCTTAGCCCAGTCTAAGTTGAATATGTGTGACAAATCAAGATAATAGAAGACAGCAGATTTTCACAGCAACTCAAAATCCTATGATCTTGCATTAAGTTCTGCTATAAATATTAACCCTAGTTCAGTCATTATATCCTCATTTTTTGGAAACTTTTTTATCTGAATATGTTGGTATCATTTAGGGTAAACACAGAATAAAGCTACTAAATGACTTACTGATGGGGATAATGAGCATTTAAATAAATAATTTATATTCCTGATAGTCACATCTTTTTGAAAGAGAGCAAGTGAAAACATTAAAGAACAAGATTTCCATCTCCTCTTATTACTAATTGAAATGCTTTTCATTAATCGTGATAAAATAAATGCATTTACTAGTTAGACTGCTAAGTGTCCGTTATCAAGTGCTGATAAGTTGCAAGAAATTGCCCTTCCTAGTGCAGTGTAACCTGAATGCTTTCTGCCCTTTCATCAGCTCAGATAAGGTGCACCAAATTATCTTTCCAACTGTGTCACCTGAATGCAATTAACACCTTATTAAGTGTTAAGCATTTCTACAGGTAATAAATAAGTCATGGCTCAGTACCTTGCAATACTTCTTTAGTACAGTACTTGACACACTCAGTGTAGGCTACAGAAAATGCTAAAAACAATTAAATAAATTCTTTATAGCAATACAATTACAGGGAAAATTTTATATGTCTTAGTGATGCTGACTGTACAAGTAGTCAGATAGTATGAATCAAAGATTTCTCTTTTTATGACCACAGGGTTTCTTTTGAATTCAGGCAAAGTTTAGGGTCAGAAAGCTCATACTGTATTTCTGGAATTTTTTCATTAAATTTAAATCATTAAGCCATTCCTTTATACATTTTGTTCTCACTTTCTTGCCTATACTGAAATCTTAAGATACAGAAAATACCTATAATTATTTTAATTAAAATTTGCAAGATAAATGTAGAGCAACTCAATATTTAATATACATGAGTAATTTTAAATGTTTGTAGCCACTTTATATAAATAAAACCTTCACTCATTTGCAACAACATCTCCTATCCATTTCTGTTCTACAAGTCCACATACTGATAACTTATTCCATGAAGAATGGATGAAATATTTTTTTATTAAAAAACAAAATATAAATATTGATAATTAAATAGGTTTTACACATACACAAAATTTTAAATAGTCTCTTTTTGCATTTCCTCTGAGATTCAAGTTTTCTACCTGTTTTTTTTCCACCTAAAGAATCATCATCGATGACTGAAGGCCAGAATAGAATTTGTAACAACATCCGTTCTTCCAAGGGAATCAGAGAACCTTTCCTAGGTTCAGATGATAGAAGTTATGATATTTGATTTCTTCACTAAATATGAGCTCTAGTTCTACCTGCATAGAAGTGAGTTAGTAGCATATATGCACACATGAGTTAAAAATTCAAGTTATTTGCAAATTAAGTATCCCTTTGGACTTTGCTTGCATATATTGTTAAAAAGTAAGTGATACGATTTCTTTTTCCTTACCTTGTCAGGAAACTAAGCGCTAGTATTAAGTGCCACATAAATAGCTAATTGGGTGGAATGATTAGACGATTACATAAACCACTTCTCAGGTAGGAACCGCTGAGACAAGCTACAGAGGAATGTGGGTCAAACTAATCATTCCTTTTCTGTGTTTTTTAATCCTTTTCTGGGCATATAAGATTAATATTTCTTAATGAACTTCAGATTGGCAGTTTTCAGCTTTCTCAATAAACTACAAATCAGATCATGAAATCTATTATCAGGTTAAGATCACTATAGTCCACCTCCTCATACTACAATAGAGAAATTAAAATCTAAAGAGGTTAAATGACTTGCTCAGGGTCACATAGTGAAAACCCAGTTCTTATGATGCTTCATTTGGAGCACCACGAGGCTTGGTATGGTGAGAGTATATGCATCTTCATAATATCATACCCAAAACACATTGGGTATAATGTTCTATTACTTGTTTCTAATAGTGGATGGAACAAGGTGGATTAAAGCATATATATATATATATGGATAGATACATATACATATGCTATATATATATGAGTTGAAACACATGAGTTAAAAATTCAAGTTATTTGCAAATATCCCTTTGGATATATTTTTAAATACAGCATATCCTAAATTTAATACTGATTTTGCTTTTGTCCACATAAGAGTAGCCAGAACACTTTCCCTATATTGTGACATTTTTACCCTATATGAGCTTTCAGAATATTACTCCACCTTTCTTTTTTAGATATGTCAGGAGTAAGCCAATATATTTCTCATGAAGCTTCAGCATTATTAATAAAATTGTTCTTGCAACTTGCAATTTGGTGGCTCAGAGGTTAAAGCATCTGCCTGCAATTTGAGAGACCTGGGTTTGATCCCTGGGTTGGGAAGATCCCCTGGAGAAGGAAATGGCAACCCACTCCAGTATTCTTGCCTGGAGAATCCCATGGATGGAGGAGCCTGGTGGGCTACAGTCCACGGGGTCGCAAAGAGTTGGACACGACTGAGAGACTTAACTTTCACTTTCACTTTGCCTTATATGATTTATCAAATCTTAAAATTAACTGAAATTAAATTACAAAGGCTGTGTAAGACTCTTCTCAAACTATAACGCCTTCTATAAAATAATATAAAAAATAGTTGAAGATATTGATGAGAAGAAGACATTATTTAAGCAACAGTCATAAAATACTAAGAAAAAACTTTTTGAAAATGATTGTATAACTTTTACAATTAGGGCACTTTTACATTATAATTTTCCACAATGCTCTAATAATTAGGTTTAATAGCATTTTTAAACAACCCTTTCACTGAGTTAGTTCAAACTGAGTTAAGGAATGCTATGCTTCAGAATTTGTGTTTAATTATTCTTTTGGGTCAATGGTATTTTTCCCAAAGAGCAGTCGCTGGTGACTATAGGAATGATTCATTTCAGTTCAGTTCAGTCGCTCAGTCGTGTCTGACTCTTTGCGACCCCATGAATTGAAGCACGCCAGGCCTCCCTGTCCATTACCAACTTCCGGAGTTCACTCAGACTCATGTCCATCGAGTTAGTGATGCCATCCAGCCGTCTCATCCTCTGTCATCCCCTTCTCCTCCTGCCCCCAATCCCTCCCAGCATCAGAGTGGATTAGTTGTATACTAAACATTCTGAGACTATAAACAACAAAGATTAAAACTCAAATTGAATATCCATGATAAAATCCTCATATTACCACTAACATCTGATTAATCAATTTATGAATGAAAATATACACTGACTATGGTTAAGGGCTGTTTTTCTGTACAATGAGTATTAGTTTCATTGTTGATGTAATTCTACTTTTAGATATATATATTATCAAATCAAGATATAGTGAAAGATGTAAGAAAAAATGTTTTAAAATATTTATTGTAACATTATCTAAATAAGCAACAGATTTAAAAAGTCTCTGGGAGCTAAAGGATTATTGACAAGTAAACCATGGCACATTGTTCTGGTTTATTGCTTTTGCTTATTTTTCAAGATATCCTTAAATACCGGTTATTCTTTTCATTCTAAATAAAGGTTTTAGTATATTTTTAAAATATGTTTTTGACAAAAATAAAATTAAAGGGTGCAAGAGAACCACACTATTACATTTACCATTGCCAGAAGCTAAATTGTGAATGTATGCTGAGACAGGCTGTATTTTCCAAAGAGGGCCACTGCAATATAACTCATGTCATACTCTTTATTACAAGATGACATCTAGTAGTGAGGTTTCAGTTTCAAGTTTCTTCTTTAAACTTGGTTAACATTTGTGAGCATGTCTATCAACAGAATACATTGAAATCTTTATGATTTCCAAACTGGGTCATAAGTATGCCATTCATGTTCACTTTGGCTTTTTGCTTGTTTTATTTGCATGTTTAACAATGTTCTTTCTTCAAAGCCTGCTGACCACACTGTGAGGAAACGCAATCTAACCCATGTGGAGATACCACACGTTGATGCCTCATTAAGATATTCTGGCCAATGGCTGCAATTAAGATCCCCCCAAGTAGCCAACATCGACTACCAGATATTTGAATAAAGACGGCTAGAGGTGAACCTATCTTCCAGCTATCGAATAATTTTTCTTTGAATTTTCCCAGTTAAGGCCCCAATCAGTTCACTTTCTGAACTCTTGAAACACATAATCTGTGATCAACAAAATGGTTATTGCTTTGCACCTAAGAACAGGGTGGTTTGTTTTACATCAATAAATATTAGAAACATATGTCTTTTTCAAGAAAGAAATAGTCACTTGCTTCCCACCAAAAGAGAAGAAATGAGAAATTAATAAGGCATTCAAATCTCCAAATACCCGAGAACAAATAAAAAATTTGCAAATATCACTATGAGCTAATAAAAATAAAACTTGATATGCTTAAAAAAAATCAAACCATCTTGCTTTAAATGCTTAGAATCAAAATTGAATTTTCAGAAAATACTTGAATAATTTGTGAATAAAAAGAAAAGTAAGAAAAGTCAAAAGGTAAAAGAAAAGTCAACAAACTTCTAAATGTTGGCAAACTTGATTTCAGCCTCAATGAACCATAACAAAGACTAACTATAAAAACAGGAGAAAAGAGAAATGCTACATTTTCCCTTTGATTGAAAGTATGTACCGTAGTACATATGAAAATGCTACAATGAAATAAAGTGTAAGGGTTCTTCAAGATGAAATCTACTTTTAAAAATCTTTTAAATATAATCTTAAACTACATTCTGTAAGATACCAGAGTCAAAAGATGAATAAAATGCAAAATTTTTAGTACTACCATAATGAGGAATTACTGTATCTAATAATCCAGCATCTATCAGATTAATGTGGAGCAAGGGGTATTAATTGCCATGAGTGCATCATTTGACACTGTAATACAATCTGAGTATAATTTACTTTTTCCTTCGGGTTAGTGATTGTTGTTCCATCTGGACACATAAATGTCAAAAGAAGCAGATGAGGCTTATTAAATAGCTCTATGTTATAATAGAGTTGTAAGCTAAAAGGTCATTAAATCATTCATTCAAATAGTAAGATACATATTTAATAAGTAAGTTCAAGGTATTAAAAGACATATAACAAAGTCTTAGGTTATAACTAGGACGGAAAGCTCCAGGTTGGTTTCTTAAAACAGGTAAAGTCTAAGTAGATACCCGAACAGCAAATAAAGCTGCACTGAATAAAGAGACAAGTGGCAAAATGTCCCAAGAAAAATTAGAGCATATATAATTAAAGTCCAAAAGAAAATAAAAAGTATGGTATATTGAAGAAACTCTAAAAAATTAAGTTTACCTGGAGCTTAAACTCTGAGGAGAAGAGTGGCAGTAGATGAGACTGAATAGGAATGTGGGGCCAGAATATGATATACCCTACACATCATTCTGTATTTGATTTTATGCTGTGACTTTGAAGTGTTTTAGGTACGGAAGTGACACAATCAGACTATTCTCTGTTAAGAGCTCTCGGGATAGAAGCAAAAAGATCGATTAGAAGGTAGTTTGCATTGATCCAGGGAAAACACAATAGTGGCTTCAAATAAAACAGGGACAGTGGAAATGCAGAGAAATGGCTGGACAAATTCCGGTGATATTAAGGTAGAACTATCAATGAGATTTGTTGTAGATTTATTGACTGTGGGACTGAGGAAGAGATTAGGTATTGAGATTGTATCACAGCTTCTGGCTTGAGCTACTGAGAAGATTGTGGTGACAACTTCTGAAACAAGAAACACAAATGGAATACTTGGGTGGTGTGGGGTTATGAAGAGGCATTGATTTTTCTATGTGTTGACTTTGCGACGCCTATGGAACATCCAGGAAGAGATATTAAGGACTCTTGGATCTGGTGCTCAGGCGAATGGTTCACTCTAGAGCTAGTAAGTTGGAGACCAATGGTTTACAGATGATATTTGAAACATCATGAGAGGGGAATCATTTGAGAGAATATATCAGGCAAGAGATGTAGAAAATTAATTGAATTTACTAATAAAATGAATTTATTAATAAAATTAATTGAAAACTAATGTTATGTATGGATCATATAGAAAAAGGAGAACATTCAGAAGAAGAATAAAAGGAATAATCATACAGGTAAGAGAATATCCTAAAGAGAGTAGAGTCATAGAAGTAAAGAAAATAGAACTGATTATTAAAGAAGGATTTGTAAATAGTTCAAATGCTATAATCAACAAAATAAATTCTGGAAAACATTCACTGACTTTAGCCTTTCTTTTTGCTAGTCCCAAACATTCAGTATGGTTTGCCCAATCTATATCTTTAGTTTCTACTAATTTCAGAAGAAAAACTGTTTAATCATACAATCAGAGATATTTGAGATAAATGGAATTCTTTTTCTACTGTTGTGATACCATTCAAAATATACTGTATTGGGAAAAATTATATACCAAACTTTTTTTTCCTAAAATTCCCTCTGTGGTTATTGCCATAATAAATTTAATCTAATAATTAATAATTTGCTAAAAATGTCTACTTTGAAAATAGGTAAGCTGAGGCACAAAGACACTTGGTGATCTCCTGAGGTTTTCTTAAGTATAGGAAATGCTCTTTGGACAGAGACTCATATATTCTGATATACAGTCCTATATACAAGACTCTGAAAACAGTCAGGCAAAGCAAATAATCTTGTTAATTTCCTGTAGAACATTTTTTATAATATCCCATTATTCAGCCTTTATCATTTTCAAGTAGGCATAAACAACTTTAGAGCTTCATATAATTAAAAGTTTTACACATTGTGTGAGATTCTTTAAAGCTTTCATCAGTTTGTCAATTAACAAACAAAAGGAAAAACCTCATTTATTCTAGTTATGCCTGGAAGCTGAAGTTCCTAATAAAAAGGCTTCTTCCATAAATAAAATGCCTTAAAGAACTGCCTTTCCCTAACTTTCAGAATTATAAACCAATTATCGCTCTTCCTAAGTACATTCAATACTTTCTAAGTGCAAAACAGGGAGGGAATTTGTTAATCCTTTCTGCACTATAATATCTCTGTGTTTAACCACACTGATCTATGTACTCTTTCAGCGAGTGGATAGCAATGGTAAACTTTCAAGCCATATTGACTCTCACAACTGCTGTGGATACCTGCTACACATTTATCAAGGTTCACTTACCACATCCAGCGGAAGATAAATCCAGGAATAAAATGCACCCATACACCATATTTAGGCCAGAGCAACTAGAAAAAATGGGTGATGAAAGGGAAGAGAATTTTCACTGCTTAAAAGTCCAGTATCTTTCACTCAAATGAAATACATAAATAAAATAAATTTATCATCAAAATGTTACTTTATGAGAGTAGTTGGCTATATCCGACAAGGTCGTAATTCAGGATAACTCTTAAAGTTAGCAGGCCTGACAACAAAAATGCCAAGATAGAGTGATTAAGGAATTATTAATTGTTTGCTGTCTCTATGGACATTTACTGTGTTTCTAACCTTATTTAGAACCTTAGTGCCAAGCACCAAGGATAAATATGTACAGAAAGATCAAGATCCCATCTTTGATGGGTTTACAAGAATTCCAAGTGGAAGAATTGAATAACAAAAGGAAAAAACAGGAAAGGATTTTAGCATAATATAGCATATCAGGAGATACTATTAGTCTACCCAACAGTCATGGCCTTTCAAACCTTTCCTTCCCTTCTTTTCCCAGATATCCACCCTCCCATCTCCAGCCATAACTTCAAGGGAGATAGGTCTCAGATTCAGTTTAAAAGAGCGAATCATAATCAGTAAAGACAATCATTCTATACTGATTCTCCTGGCCAGTGAATGGTTTCAGCGTATGTTGGGAGCGAAATGACACAAAGACAAAACACGAGACATACAAGAGACAGACAATACACACTCCGGCCAGAGGAACAGAACTGCGCAAAACTAATTGCGGTTTATTGTTATAAAAGCCCCCTAGGCAGAATTCCAGACTGCATGAATAAGCCGTTTCAGTACAGCACAGGTGCATACATGTTATCGTAGAGCAAAGGGGAGTGAAATCCCTGTCTACTGCAGTCTGTCCAAAGCCCTCTTTTCCTTCTTATCACAAGAAGGGAATGCTCCCTCGTTTGCAAGGGACCATTAAACTCAAGGCTGTGTCCAGATTCTTTGGCAGAATGCCTCATTTGCAAGGACGTTCAGCCCGAGCAGAGAGACCCGTTTGCAGGCACATCTCTGCTACCCTATTAACGCTTCAGCATAAGCACATGATACAAGTTTATTCAATGAGACAGTAAAACCCTGATGAGGTTTTCTGGAAAATGTTTCCTCAATAGTAATGAGAATAAAGGAATTCCCTCACAGAAGAACTTCCCTTTCACAGAAGAACTATACAAAAATGATCTTAATAACTCAGATAACCATGATGGTCTGAACACTCACCTAGAGCCAGACATCCTGGAGTGGGAAATAAAGTGGGCCTTAGGAAGCATCTCTACAAACAAAGCTAGTGGAGGTGATGAAATTCCAGTTGAGCTATTTCAAATCCTAAAAGATGATGCTGTGAAAGTGGTGCATTAAATATGCCAGCAAATATGGAAAACTCAGCAGTGGCCACAGGACTGGAAAAGGTCAGTTTTCATTCCAATCCCAAAGAAAGGCAATGCCAAAGAATGTTCAAACTACCGTATAATTGCACTTATCTCATACACTGGCAAAGTAATGCTCAAAATTCTCCAAGCCAGGCTTCAACTAACATGAGCTAATTCCAGATGTTCAAGCTGGATTTAGAAAAGACAGAGGAACCAGAGACCAAATTGCCAACATCCGCTGGATCATCAAAAAAGCAAGAGCGTTTCAGAAAAACATCTACTTCTGCTTAATTGACTATGCCAAACCCTTTGACTGTGTGGATCACAACAAACTGTGGAAAATTCTTAAAAAGATGGGAATACTGAGAGAGTCATTTCCTAGGCAGGTTGATAAGAAGTCTATGGGTCCCCAAGGAGAGAGGGGTCTGGAATTCTCAAGGAGGAAGAAAAGACAAACTTTTTTTCCCCTCTACATTCCTTAGGATTATATAACAATAATGTATCCTGCCTGAGGACAATCACAGGATTAAACCTTCTGGCTAATCCTGTTATCTTAAAATGTAAATAATGGGAGTACTTCTGGTGAGGTCTTTACAAGGATTATATAGCAATAATGTATGCTGCTATACAATCCTCCTAGGAGCAACCCCACATCCAAGGAGCATTGGCTACACGGGCACAGGAGTGCCAAGAGGAGCTACTCCATGTTCAAGGTCAGGAGGGGCGGCTGTGCTTTGCTGGAGCAGTTGTGAAGAGATACCCCACGTCGAAGGTAACAGAAACCCAAGTAAGATGGTAGGTGTTGCGAGAGGCATCAGAGGGCAGACAAACAATCCATAATCACAGAAAACCAGTCAATCTAATCACATGGACCACAGTCTTGTCTAACTCAATGAAACTAAGCCATACCCTGTGGGGCCGCCCAAGCTGGGCGGGTCATGGTGGAAAGGTCTGACAGAATGTGGTCCACTGGAGAAGGGAATGGCAAACCACTTCAGTATTCTTGCCTGGAGAACCCCATGAACAGTATGAAAAGGCAAAATGATAGGATACTGAAAGAGGAACTCCCCAGGTTGGTAGGTGCCCAATATGCTACTGGAGATCAGTGGAGAAATAACTCTAGAAAGAATGAAGGGATGGAGCCAAAGCAAAAACAATACCCAGTTGTGGATGTGACTGGTGATAGAAGCAAGATCCGATGCTGTAAAGAGCAATATCGCATAGGAACCTGGAATGTTAGCTCCATGAATCAAGGCAAGTTGGGAGTAGTCAAACAGGAGATGGCAAGAGTGAACGTTGACATTCTAGGAATCAGCAAAATAAAATGGACTGGAATGGGTGAATTTAACTCAGATGACCCTTATATCTACTGAGGGCAGGAATCCCTCAGAAGAAAGGGAGTAGCCATCATGGTCAACAAGAGTCTGAAATGCAGTACTTGGATGCAATCTCAAAAATGACAGAATGATCTCTGTTCGTTTCCAAGGCAAACCATTCAATACCATAGTTATCCAAGTCTATGCCCCAACCAGTAATGCTGAAGAAGCTGAAATTGAATAGTTCTATGAAGACCTACAAGACCTTTAGAACTAACACCCAAAAAAGATGTCCTTTTCATTATAGGGGACAGGAATGCAAAAGTAGGAAGTCAAGAAACACCTGGGGTAATAGGCAAATTTAGCCTTGGAATACAGAATGAAGCAGGGCAAAGACTAATAGAGTTTTTCCAAAAGAATGCACTGGTCATAGCAATCACCCTCTTCCAACAACACAAGAGAAGACACTACACATCGACATCACCAGATGGTTAGTACCAAAATCAGATGATTCTATTCTTTGCAGCCAAAAATGGAGAAGCACTATACAGTCAGCAAAAGGAAGACCAGGAGCTGACTGCGGCTCAGATCATGAACTCCTTATTGCCAAATTCACACTTATATTGAAGAAAGTAGGGAAAACCACTGGACCATTCAGGTATGACTTAAATCCTTTATGATTATACAGTGGATGTGAGAAATAGATTTAAGGGACTAGATCTGATAGATAGAGTGCCTGATGAACTATGGACGGAAGTTCATGACATTGTACAGGAAACAGGAATCAAGACCATACCCATGGAAAAGAAATGCAAAAAAGCAAAATGGCTGTTTAGGGAGGCCTTACAAATAGCTGTGAAAAGAAGAGAGGCAAAAAGCCAAGGAGAAAAGGAAAGATATAAGCATCTGAATGCAGAGTTCCAGAGAATAGCAAGAAGGGATAAGAAAGCCTTCCTCAGTGATCAATGCAAAGAAATAGAGGAAAACAACAGAATGGGAAAGATTAGAGATGTCTTCAAGAAAATTAGAGATACCAAGGGAACATTTCATGCAAAGATGGGCTCGATAAAGGACAGAAATGGTATGGAACTAACAGAAGCAGAAGATATTAAGAAGAGGTGGCAAGAATACATAGAAGAACTGTACAAAAAAGATCTTCATGACCAAGATAATCATGATGGTGTGATCACTCACCTAGAGCCAGACATCTTGGAATGTGAAGTCAAGTGGGCCTTAGAAAGCATCACTACAAACAAAGCTAGTGAAGGTGATGGCATTCCAGTAGAGCTATTTCAAATCCTGAATGATGCTGTGAAAGTGCTGCACTCAGTATGCCAGCAAATTTGGAAAACTCCACAGTAGCCACAGGACTGGAAATGGTCAGTTTTCATTCCAATTCCAAAGAAAGGCAATGCCAAAGAATGCTCAAAGTACCACACAATTGCACTCATCTCACACACTAGTAAAGTAATGTTCAAATTCTCCAAGTCAGACTTCAGCAATATGTGAACCGTGAACTTCCAGATGTTCAAGCTGGTTTTAGAAAAGGCAGAGGAACCAGTGATCAAATTGCTAACATTCACTGGATCATGGAAAATGCAAGAGAGTTCCAGAAAAACATCTATTTCTGCTTTATTGACTATGCCAAAGCCTTTGACTGTGTGGATCACAATAAACTCTGGAAGATTCTGAAAGACATGGGAATACCAGACCACCTGACCTGCCTCTTATGAAACCTATATGCAGGTCAGGAAGCAGCAGTTAGATCTGGACATGGAACAACAGACTGGTTCCAAATAGGGAAAGGAGTACGTTAAGGCTGTATATTGTCACCCTGCTTATTTAACTTCTATGTAGAGTACATCATGAGAAATGCTGGGCTGGAAGAAACACAAGCTGGAATCAAGATTGCCGGGAGAAATATCAATAACCTCAGATATGCAGATGACACCACCCTTATGGCAGAAAGTGAAGAGCTAAAAAGCCTCTTGATGAAAGTGAAAGAGGAGAGCGAAAAAGTTGGCTTAAAGCTCAACATTCAGAAAACGAAGATCATGGCATCTGGTCCCATCACTTCATGAGAAATGGATGGGGAAACAGTGGAAACAGTGTCAGACTTTATTTTGGGAGGCTCCAAAACCACTGCAGATGGTGATTGCAGTCATGAAATTCAAAGACACTTACCCCTTGGAAGGAAAGTTATGACCAACCTAGACAGCATATTGAAAAGCAGAGACATTGCTTTGCCAACAAAGGTCTGTCTAGTCAGGGCTATGTTTTTCCAATATTCATGTATGGATGTGAGAGTTGAAAACAGCTGACCGCCAAAGAATTGATGCTTTTGAACTGTGGTGTTGGAGAAGACTCTTGAGAGTCCCTTGGACTGCAAGGAGATCCAACTAGTCCATTCTAAAGGAGATCAGTCCTGGGTGTTCATTGGAAGGATTGATGCTAAAGCTGAAACTCCAATACTTTGGCCACCTCATGGGAAGTGTTGAATCATTGGAAAAATCCCTGATGCTGGGAAGGATTGGGGGCAGGAGGAGAAGGGGCAACAGAGGATGAGACGGCTGGGTGGCATCACCGACTCGATGGACGTGAGTTTGAGTGAACTCCGGGAGTTGGTAATGGAAAGGGAGGCCTGGTGTGCTGCAATTCATGGGGTCGTAAAGAGTTGGACAGGACTGAAGGACTGACCTGAACTGAACTGAACTGAACTGAATTGAACTGAATGTATCCTGCCTGAGGACAGGTTCTGGATTAAACCTCCTGGCTAATCCTGTTATCTTAAAATGTAAATATGGGGGTAGGTCTGGTGAGGTCTCTACAACCTCCAGACATTCTTTTGATTCATTGGAGAGTATATAACTCCACTGCTAACAGGAGCAAGGAGGTATTCTTTCTGCCCCCTTCTGATGCCTATGTCAGAAGATTTCTCTATCTCTTTTATACTCTAATAAAACTCTATTACACACAAGCTCTGAGCAATCAAGCCTCGTCTCTGGCCCCAGATTGTATTCTTCCCCTCTGGAGGCCAAGAATCCCAGCATCTTTTCATGGTTCAGCAACAACCTTTCAATACCAGACCACCTGACCTGCCTCTTGAGAAATCTGTCTGAGGTCAAGAAGCTACAGCTAGAACTGGACATGGAACAACAGACTGTTTCCAAATAGGGAAAGGAGTACGTCAAGGCTGTATATTGTCACCCTGCTTATTTTACTTATATGCAGAGTATATCATGTGAAATGCTGGGCTGGATGAATCGCGAACTGGAATCAAGATTGCCAGAAGAAATATCAATAACCTCAGATATGCAGATGACACCACCCTTATGGCAGAAAGCAAAGAACTAAAGAGCCTCTTGATGAAATTAAAGGGGAGAATGAAAGAGCTGGCTTTAAAGTCAAAATTCAGAAAACTAAGATCATGGCATCTGGTCCTATAATTTCATGGCAAATAGGTGGGGAAACAGTGGAAACAGTGAGAGACTTTATTTTGGGGGGCTCCAAAATCACTGCAGATGGTGACTGCAGCCATGACATTAAAAGGCTTTCCTTGGAAGAAAAGCTATAACCAACTTAGACAGCATATTAAAAATCGGAGACAGTACTTTGCCAACAAAGGTCTGTCTCATCAAAGCTATGGTTTTTCCAGTAGTCATGTATGAATGCGAAAAGTGGACTATAAAGAAAGCTGAGCACCAAAGAATTAATGATTTTGACTGTGGTGTTGGAGAAAACTCTTGAGAGTCTCTTTGACTGCAAGGAGATCCAACCAGTCCATCCTAAAGGAAATCAGTTCTGAATATTCATTGGAAGGACTGATGCTGAAGCTGAAGCTCCAATACTTTGGCCACTTGATTGGAAGAACTGACTCAATGGAAAGGACCCTGATGTTGGGAAAGATTGAAGGCAGGAAGAGAAGGGAATGACAGAGGATGAGATGATTGAATGGCATCACCAATTCAATGGACATGAGTGTGAGCAAGCTCTGGGAGTTGGTGATGGACAGGGAAGCTTGGCATGCTGTGGTCCATGAGGTTTCAAAGACTTGGGCACAACTGAGCAACTGAACTGACTGAAGGGGGACTTCCCTGATAGTTCAATGGTTAAGGTGCTTCTCTGGTGGCTCTGTGGTAATGAATCTGCCTGCAATACGGAAGAAGCAAGTTTGATTCCTAGGTCTGGAAAATCCCTTAGAGTAGGAAATGGCAATCCACTCCAGTATTCTTGCCTGGGAAATCTTATGAACAGAGAAGCCTGGCAGGCTGCAGTCTACAGATTTCAAAAGAGTTGGACACAACTAAACAACAACAACCCCCGGCAGTTAAGCTTCAGAGCTTCCAGCGCAGGAGGCATGGTTTCGACCCCTGTTCAGGGAACTAAGATCCCACATGCTATGTGGCATGGCCCAAAAAAAGTAATAATAATAATGAGAATTATAGAGGAAGAAGAAGTCCTTCTTATTCCACTGGGTGTTGTTTTGTCATGATTGAATACTTAGTTCTACTGTTGTCATTTTGTGGCCGTGAAGGCTTCCAGCCCAAAGACTAGAAAACTTACTGAAAATAGTAGGGAAATAAACATACACACACACACACACATATATATACACACAGCACATCCTGATGATGTCTCCAAACCATTAACTTTTTGTTATAGCAGATGATTAGTTTTCAATGTTACTTAAATGATATGAATCATTTCTGTTTCAGTTCAGTTCAGTTCAGTCGCTCAGTCGTGTCCGACTCTTTGCGACCCCATGAATCGCAGCATGCCAGGCCTCCCTGTCCATCACCAACTCCCGGAGTTCACTCAGACTCACGTCCATCGAGTCAGTGATGCCATCCAGCCATCTCATCCTCTGTCGTCCCCTTCTCCTCCTGCCCCCAATCCCTCCCAGCATCAAAGTCTTTTCCAATGAGTCAACTTTTCGCATGAGGTGCCCAAAGTACTGGAGTTTCAGCTTTAGTATCATTCCTTCCAAAGGAATCCCAGGGTTGATCTCCTTCAGAATGGACTGGTTGGATCTCCTTGCAGTCCAAGGGACTCTCAAGAGTCTTCTCCAACACCACAGTTCAAAAGCATCAATTCTTCGGGGCTCAGATTTCTTCACAGTCCAAGTCTCACATCCATACATGACCACTGGAAAAACCATAGCCTTGACTAGACGGACCTTAGTCGGCAAAGTAATATCTCTGCTTTTCAATATGCTATCTAGGTTGGTCATAACTTTTCTTCCAAGGAGTAAGTGTCTTTTAATTTCATGGCTGCAGTCACCATCTGCAGTGATTTTGGAGCCCAAAAAAATAAAGTCTGACACTGTTTCCATTGTTTCTCCATCTATTTTCCATGGAGTGATGGGACCGGATGCCATGATCTTAGTTTTCTGAATGTTGAGCTTTAGGCCAACTTTTCGCTCTCCTCTTTCACTTTCATCAAGAGGCTTTTTAGCTCCTCTTCACTTTCTGCCATAAGGGTGGTGTCATCTGCATATCTGAGGTGATTGATATTTCTCCCGGCGATCTTGATTCCAGCTTGTGTTTCTTCCAGTCCAGCATTTCTCATGATGTACTCTGCATATAAATTAAATAAGCAAGGTGACAATATACAGTTTTGACGTACTCCTTTTCCTATTTGGAACCAGTCTGTTGTTCCATGTCCAGTTCTAACTGTTGCTTCCTGGCCTGCATACAGATTTCTCAAGAGGCAAGTTAGGTGGTCTGTTATTCCCATCTCTTTCAGAATTTTCCAGAGTTCATTGTGATCCACACAGTCAAAGGCTTTGGCATAGTCAATAAGGCAGAAATAGGTGTTTATCTGGAACTCTCTTGCTTTTTCCGTTACTGCCAAATGCATTGTGAACAATATGGTGACAGTTTGGTCCCTAAGTCGTGTCCGACTCTTGTGACCACATGGACTGTAGCCTGCCGGGCTCCTCTGTCCATGGGATTCTCCAGGCAAGAATACTGGAGTGGTTTGCCATTTCCTTCTCCAGGGGATCTTCCCGACCCAGGAATCGAACCCAAGTCTCCTGCATTGTAGGGAGATTCTTTACCAACTGACCTACAAGGGGAAGCCCAAACACTGTTAATTCACAAGACCGGGTAACAAAGACCTCAAGAGTTAAAAAGATTTGCCAGTCATCAGGCAACTTATATATCTAGTATTCTTAGTAGCAAATCTCCTTTTAAATCAATGCCCATCACGTTTGATGGCTATTCTTCCCCGCAGCTAATCTGACCATACTGAGTTAAACAAATGTCCCTATTTCTGATCTACACCCCACTCCAGTACTCTTGCCTGGAAAATCCCATGGACGGAGGAGCCTGGAAGGCTGCAGTCCATGGGGTTGCTGAGGGTCGGACACGACTGAGCGACTTCACTTTCACTTTTCACTTTCATGCATTGGAGAAGGAAATGGCAACCCACTCCAGTGTTCTTGCCTGGAGAATCCCAGGGATGGGTGAGCCTGGTGGGCTGCCGTCTATGAGGTCACACAGAGTCGGACACGACTGAAGTGACTTAGCAGTAACCTTGGTTTGTAAAGCACCATCTCGTTTCATGACTGTCTATCATAAGACTTAAACCAGAAACAGGTATGCTCACTATGTACAAAATCCAAAATATAAGTTTGCACAAAGTAAGTTCTGATTCATATTACATGTATACCATATAGCCAGGTGGTGATTCTTACCATTTCTACTGGCAAATATAATACCTTGAACCTTTAATAATTGGCAAGTTTAAAAGCAAATTTTATTGAAATTCCAATATATTATGATGCTCATTCTAGAATCTGCTAATGTATTATCAGAATTTAGGAAGACCATGTTTTCATTTATTTCTGGTATGATGTGATATACATTAACTAATGCTGAAAGGAACATGTCAAAATTCAGTCGTGTTTTCTAAGTGAATTTAATTTTCTAGTAGGTGTAAATCCTAAAACAAAATTTACTACCTGGATGGTTTGGCGTTTGATGTCAATGTTGGAGGTAATGCATCTTCAGAAATTATAGATCAAATATGGTGAGAAAAGCAAACGTATGGGGGATGCGGCATCAGCAGCCATGGGAGACTAATCATATACTATAGGAAAATTGATCAAATAAGTAAATATAGTAAGGATAATGGGAACATGTTTCTATTAGGAGGAAAAGAGAGTTACAAATATGAAAGGGAAAGAACTAGAATAAACTGCCAGTGGTGTTGGACTGGAATTTGGAATTATGATTTAAAATTATGGTTTTCAGTATATGTACATAGAAATAAAAACAGATGGATATATAAATGTATTTTTGCACATATATGGGTGTGTATATCTCACTGACTGACTCAGTGAACGTGAACCTGAGCAAACTTTGGGAGACAGTGGAGGACAGGGAAGCATGGCATGCTGCAGTGCATGGGTTTGCAAAGAGTCAGACAGGACTGAGTGACTGAACTACTAGGAAAGACTCTGAATTGGTTAGTTTGCATATGAAAGACACACCCTCAGGGAGAACTGCTTGCTCTCTCTACCCTGGGAGGGGCAATTTCCTCCCAGTCAGGTAGGTCCCAGTGTCAGAGCATCAGAAACATACAAAGGCCAAATATAGTTCATGAAGAGAACAAACTCATATTGAGGGGCATTTTAAAAAATTGTAATCTTCTAAAGTGTCTAAATCATTAAAGTTAAAGGAAGAGTTAGGAACTCTTCCAGAATTAAGAAAACTAGAGATCTGACCACTACATGCAATGTGTGAAGTGAATTCTTTTGCTATAAAGGACACCACCAGAACAAATTTGAATGGGGTGTGAGGATTATATTATCAATTTCTGATTTTAACGATAATATTATGGTTAGGTAGGAGAATGGTCTTGTTTTTAGGAAATCACATTGTTCTGCAGAAAGCTCTTAGTATTCTATTTGCAACTTTTTTGCAATATATAAAATTTGTTATAATTAAATATATTTAAGAAAATATGTAAGTATGAAAATACATATAAATATGAAAATATAATATGAAAGAGTAGAAAATATACAATCAGTGTATTTTAAATTCAGAAAGTATTCTTAGAAATTATATCTTGAATCTTGAATTTTTCTTACAAACTACAACTGCCTCAAAGGCATTATCACATTTGTTTCACAGCCTGACTGTAGGTACTTCAATTTCCAGTGTGGAACTATAGGCAAAACCAGTTAAAGAGTGTGGACAGGGTAGATCTCAGCCAAGTGAAATGCTAACCAAGGCTTAGGCTCCTTCATGTCAACACCTCAGGAATTAGTAGACTATTCAAGGATAAAGTACCTCGGTCTTATCCAAAAATAGGTACAAAGAAAGGGACAAAGAAGGGACAGCTGTAGACATCAAGAAGGTTTAGAAATAAAGGTAAGACCTTACCCTTGATCCTTCCCTTCTCATATGGACAGATCTAAACTCTTTTTGGCCATTCCAGCACCATATTTTTCTTTCAAGGTTGCTAATTGCCTGGGACTACATTTTGGCTATTTTATCTCAGTCTTGCCACTGCTTCTCCTCAGTTGGAACATAAAAGAACTGTTAGAAGAGTTGCCAGCACGCTGATTTTTGCTGATCCCTAGGCATAACAGGGGCTTCCCAGGTGACGCTAGTGGTGCAGAACCTGCACAAGAGACACAGGTTTGATCCCTAGGTGGGGAAGATTCCCTGGAGGGCTACCGACTCTAGTGTTCTTGTCTGGGAAATCCCATGGACAGAAGAGCCTGGCAGGTTACAGTCTATGGTGTTGCAATGGTGTTATTCAGCCATGACTGAATAAATGAGCACGAGCAATGAACAGGCATAACAGAAGACCTGGCTTCCCTCTGGGCTTTGATCTTTAATATAAGTCTATGTTGGCTTGTTTTGCTCTTGGTTTTTATCTGAGCAAGATTATGAGCCCCTGTATAACTCTTCCAGGATGTGCTTCTCTATTAATAGATCATCATCTTTCCCTATACTTTGTATTCTCAGTTCAGTTCAGTTCAGTCGCTCAGCAGTGTCTGACTCTGCAACCCCATGGACTGCAGCATGCCAGGCCTCCCTGTCCATCACCAACTCCTGGAGTTTACTCAAACTCATGTCCATTGAGTCGGTAAAAATACCGACTTTGTACTTTGTACTCTGGGGATCAGCAAAAAGTTTAACTCCTTCCAGAGATATCACAGAATAGGCCATATCTTCTATTTCAAAAATTTGGGTGGAATTTTCAGAGCAGATACAACTGATTAGGATAAAGGACTCTTCTGTATGTCAATTAATATTATGTATTATTAATAGCTGTGGACTCTTCCTTCACTTGCATCTACTTCCTGCAATATAGCACATCAGCACATCCCACACCAAGACCAGAACAGAACATTCTTTTATTCAGCAACAATTTCAGCATCTACACTACAAGCCAGGCCCTGTAATAAGCATTTAGGACATATCAGTGAGCAAAACAGAAACAATCACTGCTCATTTGGGGTTTATGTCTAGCAGAAAAGAAAATGAATAAGCAGTGAGCACACTTAACAATTAAATTATAGCATATGCTAGAAGGTGATAAATGCCATAGCAAAAAGAAAAATGTAGTGAAGGGTAATGACAATTGAAATTACTGTGTTTGGGACATGCAAACTGCAATCTAAAAAGCTAAACTGTTAACAGATGAGCATTTGTTTTTTGGTCAGGAAAAACATTGAGACAGATTTTTTTAAATCACAAAAATACTTGAGATAGCAATAAGAAGTAGTTAATGTTAACGATGGAAAGGATTGTCTGTATTGTCAGCGTTTTGATCTGAAGTCTCTATCCCCAGGTTTGGGGAGGGGAAGATGGAAGGAATCAAGCCAGAGGAAGAGCAGAAGAATCAACAGAACTCTGATTCTACTGAGGACAGAGACTGAGGAGATTGAAGAAGAGAAACAGATGGGGAGGAAGACCCTGGAGGAAGAATTTCATTATGCCATTCAAGATGAATTCCGAATTCCCTAATGTGTGGTAAGTGGAGGGAGAAAGCACAGACATCTTTTGCACATTTCCCTAGATTCTACCAGTCTTCTTGATTGGCTATTAGACAGATTTTTCTGGAAAAGAACCATGTCTTCTTTTCCTACCTAACATATCATGGCAACTAATGACTTCCATGTTACCACAGCTAATGGAATATTTTCAGTCTTCATCTTTACTTCTCAGCTGACTCCTCCCTCTCACTGCTGCGCTGCTGCTAAGTCTCTTCAGTCGTGTCCGACTCTGCAACCCATAGACGGCAGCCCACCAGGCTCCCCCATCCCTGGGATTCTCCAGGCAAGAACACTGGAGTGGGTTGCCATTTCCTTCTTCAATGCACTAAATAC
Organism: Capra hircus; assembly: GCF_001704415.2. Classification (NCBI taxonomy): domain Eukaryota; kingdom Metazoa; phylum Chordata; class Mammalia; order Artiodactyla; family Bovidae; genus Capra; species Capra hircus. The sequence goes on along the minus strand of NC_030809.1, from coordinate 35,098,737 downwards.
TTTCTAACTTCTTAGCTTCTGAGTCTCTACATTCTTGCCCTTCATTCAGATTCTCTGTTCTCAGTCTTCTTTATTGATTCCACCATATGTTCTAAACCTCTAAATAATAGAGTGACCCAGTCTTCTGTATGTATAACTCACCTGTAAAGAAACCATATCTATGCTCACGGTGTTAAACATCATCTCAGTGACAAATCCATACTTCCATCCAAGAATCTGGCCTGCTATTGAATATTTCCACTTGGACGTCCAATGGCCATGTCAAATTTAACATATCCCAAAGTAAACTCTTGATTTTCCCCATATACCAGCTCTCCTCTAGACTTTCCCATCTTAGTAGGCAACTTCATTCACCTGGTTGCACAGTATGAAAAACTTGGGCACACTACGAACATTCAGTTCTCAGAGACTTGGCATCTGCTAATCCCTGTACTCAGAATTCCCTTCCCTCTCCATCTTTATAACTCACTCCCTCATTTCTCTCAGGTCTCAAGTGCTGCCTCCTCAGAGCTCTTTTATGATGACCGTTCTAAAAGTAGGATCCTCTGCAACTCCTTAACCCCTTGCTTTATTTTTCTTTACAAAACTTTCACTACTTGATATATGTTTATTTTTTGCCTATATCTCTTTTTAGAAAAAGGTCCATGACAACAGGGATTTGAAATTTGTGTATCTCTATGACCAAGAATAGTGCCTGTCATATAGTAGATAGGCAATAAAAATTTTAGAATGAATAAGCAAGAGAAGTAAGCTACATAATGTAGATACAAGATGTATTATGCAATGTTAGGTTAAGTTTTTAACAGAAATCGACATAGTCCCTGTATGTAGCTATCCGAAAGCAAATCCACCTAGAACTTGTGGGTGATTGCAACAAAAGCCATAAGTAAAGCTTAATATTCATTAAGCCCATAATCCTTAAGTTTCTAAATGGAGATCTTTGCTGTCCAATATGGTAGCCTTTCAGCTGCATGTGTCTACTTATATTTAAGTTGATTAAAATTAAATAAAATTTAAAATTCAGTTTCTCAGCTGCACTCGCAGCATTTTAAGTGTTCAATAATCACAAGGAACTAGTGACTACCATATGGATAAGTTTTATCACTTGGCAAGTTCTATTAAATAGCTCTGCTATAGAGTAGCTCATGCTTTCACCACACCTAAAGTTTGCAATTACCTAGCTCCTTTCTTCCCTCATAGTTTGCAAAATGTCAAAAGTCTACTGTTAAGGTATTTCAGTCTTCTATTTCTGGAGCTATCACAACCTCTCAAGGGATTCACTTCCATGACAGCATGCATAAGTGTACGTAGGAATAAACACACACACACACACACAGAGGATTGTTTTCTGAGAGAAAAAAAATTTTTGGTCACTTTGGTCTTTTGTCACTATGTAGTTTATACAGTGTTACTCCGCTGAACCTATATATATTAAGAACACCATATTTGTCCCTCAATGGGTAAAGAGCGTCAGTTCAGTTCAGTTCAATTGCTCAGTCGTGTCCGACTCTTTGCAACCCCATGAATCGCAGCACATCAGGCCTCCCTGTCCATCACCATCTCTCGGAGTTCACTCAAACTCACATCCATTGAGTTGGTGATGCCATCCAGCCATCTCATCCTCTGTTGTCCCCTTTTCCTCCTGCCCCCAATCCCTCCCAGCATCAGAGTCTTTTCCAATGAGTCAACTCTTCGCATGAGGTGTTCAAAGTACTGGAGTTTCAGCTTCAGCATCATTCATTCCAAAGAACACCCAGGGCTGATCTCCTTTAGAATGGACTGGTTGGATCTCCTTGCAGTCCAAGGGACTCTCAAGAGTCTGCTCCAACACCACAGTTGAAAAGCATCAATTCTTCTGTGCTCAGCTTTCTTCATAGTCCAACTCTCACATCCACACATGACCACTGGAAAAACCATATCCTTGACTAGACGGACCTTTGTTGGCAAAGTAATGTCTCTGCTTTTCAATATGCTATCTAAGTTGGTCATAACTTTTCCTCCAAGGGGCAAGCATCTTTTAATTTCATGGCTGCACTCATCATCTGCAGTGATTTTGCAAGTAACAATTAAATACACAAGACAGCTTGGAGAAGGAGAAAACAAATGGAGATGTTGAAGCTTGTTATACTCTATCCATGACTTGAACTAAAATGGCAGCTCTGGCAGAGACTCAAAGAACATTGACAGAAATTAAAGACACCATAAAGGAAAAGTCAACAAGACTTAAGGACTAATTGGATGTGATTGAGTTGTGTGGTTCTTACTATGTGTACGATGCTGGCATTAGAAGCAGCCCAAGCTTAGGAAATTAAACTTCTACTGGTAAAATCAGGCAAATTGAGTGTGGAAAAAAATGTTTTTAGGGGATCTAATACGATTTCAAAACAATAATAGTAAGATATTCAGCTGAAAATATTCAGTCAGCAGGTGCACTGGACGGCATAAGGTTTGGAAAACATCTCTAAAAATCTGCAGGAGTGAATGAAAATGCCAAAGACAAGATGGAAAAGATAAAATGTGAATATTTTTTTCCCCTTCGTGGGCAACAGCGCCTTCAAATATTTTCAGTCTATAATTATGTCCTCCTTACACTACCCCCCCCACCACCCACTCTGAGTCAATGTTTGCCAGTTTTCACTAGGTCTCTCTTCCAAGCTTTCATCATAAATCAAACTTTCTATTCATAGCATTATGGTATTGTACTCCAGTGAATTCTCATAATTTGTCTACTTCTTTGTACAATCTCCTAATTACCCTGAAGAACAAAAAAGTATTTTTATACTGTGGATCTGTACATGCAAAGTTTGTATACTTTGGAACATAGCCCAGTTAAACTGTACTAACATAACCCATTAATATATAGTTGTTTACATGCATCTCAGGCAATTAGGGATGCCTTCAGGTTTAACGAGTACCACAAAAGCAACTGAAAGTTTGTAGTATAAACTCTGTGGACTGATGCTGCTTTTGATGTTGAACCTGAGAAACATTGCATCTTAAAAAAAAAGTAAAAGGGGGTAAAAAGCTCTATTTTGCTAGAGATAAATGATGTCTACATATTTTTATGCGGTTTTGACAGAGCAATTTGAATTACTATATCCCTTTTTATGTTTAATGTGTCTATATACACACATTTTTACATTTAATACAACTGCATTTTAACCTCAATAGGACCATCAGTGAACTAGGATTTGAGTGGCCATGGTCTATTTCAAAAGAAGCAAAACAAAACAATATAAAAACCAATAAAAATTCAGATAATTTAGATGCTATTTAAGAAGACTGTGTGATTAAAAGTCACTCAGTGTTAAATAAACGAGTTATTTTTATAATAAAAGTACTCGGTGGCAAGGCATTGCACAAAAGGGAGGCTTAGCCTTGTCTAGGGCATCAGGGAAGCTCCCTCCGTCAGTTCAGTTCAGTCACTCAGTCGTGTCCGACTCTTTGTGACCCCATGAATTGCAGCACGCCAGGCCTCCCTGTCCATCACCAACTCCCAGAGTTCACTCAAACTCACGTCCATCGAGTCGATGATGCCATCCAGCCATCTCATCCTCTGTCATCCCCTTCTCCTGCCCTCAATCCCTCCCAACATCAGAGTCCTTTTCAATGAGCCAACTCTTCACATGAGGTGGCGAAAATACTGGAGTTTCGGCTTTAGCATCATTCCTTCCAAAGAATACCCAGGGCTGATCTCCTTTAGGATGGACTGGTTGGATCTCCTTGTAGTCCAAGGGACTCTCAAGAGTCTTCTCCAACACCACAGTTCAAAAGCATCAATTCTTCAGTGCTCAGCCTTCTTCACAGTTCAACTCTCGCACCCATACATGACCTCTGGAAAAACCATAGCCTTGACTAGACGGAAATTTGTTGGCAAAGTAATGTCTCTGCTTTTTAATATGCTATCTAGGTTGGTCATAACTTTTCTTCCAAGGAGCAAGCGTCCCTAGAAAGTCACTTTTCAGCCCCGTCCTGAAGGATAAATTGTAGCAATCTGAAAGAAGAGGAAGAAAGAAGGAAGCAGGTTCTAGGAGCAGGAAACAGACCCTATTCTTACAACCCTTTGTCCTTAAAAAAAAAAATACAACTGTACTGACTTTTCAGAACTTTATGTAAGCTGTCTGAAAAGTAAAATCACAAGTGTGGAAATACATGGTTCTGTTAAATAAAATAATACAAAATTTAAAATCTTCAAGGATCTTAATGTGCGAGATATACAAAGATACAGTAACCACTCTAAAATCTGGGGGAAAATATTTTAAAAAGAAATAAAACACTCATATCTGTCTCTAGAAATGGCATTGATCACCTGGAGCTTGTTTACTTCACTTTGTCACATATCTCACTCCAGGACTAAAAATCATTCCTAAGGAATGGGGGGCAGGGGGGAATGATAAAACTACCATCCTCTCCTAAGGAAAAATGTTTCCAGGGACTTCTAATATTGTCAATGTCCAGCTTGAAAAACCATATTATTAAGTTCTGGAAAAAACTGATACACAATTGCACTCATCTCACACACTAGCACAGTAATGCTCAAAATTCTCCAAGCCAGGCTTCAACACTGCATGAACCGTGAACTTCCAGATGTTCCAGTTAGATTCAGAAAAGGCAGAGGAACCAGAGATCAAATTGCCAACATCTGTTCGATCATCGAAAAAGCAAGAGATTTCCAGAAAAACATCTACTTCTGCTTTACTGACTACGCCAAAGCCTTTGACTGTGTGGATCACAACAAACTGCGGGAAATTCTGAAAGAGATGGGAATACCAGACCACCTGACCTGCCTCCTGAGAAATCTGTATGCAGGTCAAGAAGCAGTAGTTAGAATCGGACATGGAACAATAGTCTGGTTCCAAATTGGGAAAGGAGTACATCAAGGCTGAACACTGTCACCCTGCTTATTTAACTTATATGCAGAGTACATCATGAGAAATGCTGGACTGGATGAAGCACAATCTGGAATCAAGATTGTTGGGAGAAATATCAATAACCTCAGATATGCAGATGATACCACAGTTATGGCAGCAAGCGAAGAAGAACTAAAGAGCCTCTTGATGAAAGTCAAAGAGGAGAATGGAAAAGTTGGCTTAAAACTCAACATTCAGAAAACTAAGATTATGGCATCTGGTCCCATCACTTCATGGCAAATACGGGGGGAAACAGTGGAAACAGTGAGAGACTTTATCAGCATCACTGCAGATGGTGATTGCAGCCATGAAATTAAAAGAGGCTTGCTCCTTGGAAGAAAAGCTATGACCAACCTAGACAGCATATTAAAAAGCAGAGACATTACTTTGCCAACAAAGGTATTTCTAGTCAAAGCTATGGTTTTTCCAGTAGTCATGTATGGCTGTGAGAGTTGGACCATAAAGAAAGCTGAGCACCAAAGAATTGATGTTTTTGAACTGTGGTGTTGGGGAAGACTCTTGAGAGTCCCTTGAACTGCAAGGAGATCCAACCAGTCCATCCTAAAGGAGATCAGTCCTGGGTGTTCCTTGGAAGGACTAATGCTGGAGCTGAAGCTGCAATACTTTGGCCACCTGACGCAAAGAAGTGACTCAGTGGAAAAGACCCTAATGCTGGGAAAGATTGAAGTAGGGAGGAGAAGGGGACGGCAGAGGATGAGATGGTTGAATGGCATCACTGACTCGATGGACATGAATTTAAGCAAGCTCTGGGAGTTGGTGATGGACAGAGAAGCCTGGCATGCTGCAGTCCACAGGTTTGCAAAAAGTTGGATATGACTGAGTGACTGAACTGAACTGAACTGATGTCCAAATACTAACAAGAGTAAACAGCAGCTGCAAAGTTCTACAACTTTGATGTGATTTCACAGTTGTTTTTATGTGGATCAGGTTGCTATATTATTGGAATCTTCTTGATGATTCTAGGTTATGAAAATGATTATGCATTTTTGAACTGTCATTTGCTTTAGATATAGTTCTATATATGTGATTCTAACATGTACAGTTTTAAAATTCAACCTACATTAGAAAATGGATTCTGTTTGTGGGGAGACAGCAAATTAGCCAAGATGGCATGTTCAGGCTCTCTCTCCCCACATTTTGTAAATAGTGACTCTGTAGTAGCTGAGACCATTTGTAGCATCGTGCATGTGGCTCATGAGGTACTTGCTTGGTCAGGGGCTACGTTGAGCTTTAAAGGTATGTGAGTTCCACCTAAAAAAGGCAGACGCATATTACTGCTGCCTCTCAACTGTGTCTGTTGGGTCAGCCACAAAAGGAGAGAATATAGTGTGTCTGCTGCTACAGCTGCTGTGCCAGCTACGAGAGAATAAACATGTCTGCAATCCTACAGCTCCTGGAATCTTCTTCCAGCCTCTTAGCTCACGCCTTGCCTACCCTGGGTTCAGCAAACAGAACAGTGCGGACAGTGTGAACAGCAAGACAACTGGCATCACAAACAGGATCATTAATACACTGCTCTATTTGCTGAAGCATCCTTCATTGTTAGAAAAAAAAAAACCTCAAATTTTTGCCACATTATATAGCACTTAAAATCGTTTTACATATAAAAACTGCAAAAACATAAAATTAAATGAAATATAACTTTAAAATATTAACAAGGCCCAGCTACCTTAAAATTTAATGACAAAATATAAACATTATCAACTTTATATAACCAAATCATTTTAATTGATTATGGACCCAGAGAGAACTGGCTTTGAATCGCTGTTATACCTAACTGGGTGGCTTTGGGCAAATTTTTTAGGGAAATTTCCTAATCCCCTTGAACTTTAGTTTATTCATCGGTAACATGAAGGAAATAATCTCTAATCTTAAATTTTATTTTTGAGTTATACAATAAATTATATAAATTATCTATATAACTTTGAGAAAAAATGTTAATATCTTTCCCACTCCTTTTTTTGAAAGTGTTACCTTAAATCCCATCACTTCATGGGAAATAGATGGGGAAACAGTGGCTGAATTTAGTTTTCTGGGTTCCAAAATCACTGCATATGGTGATTGCAGCCATGAAATTCAAAGACACTTACTCCTTGGAAGGAAGGTTATAACCAACCTAGATAGCATATTAAAAAGCAGAGACATTACTTTGTCAACAAAGGCCCGTCTAGTCAAGGATATGGTATGGTCAGGTGTGGATATGAGAGTTGGACTATAAAGAAAGCTGAGTGCTGAAAAATTGATGCTTTTGAACTGTGGTGTTGGAGAAGACTCTTGAGAGTCCCTTGGACTGCAAGGAGATCCAACCAGTCCAACTTAAAGGAGATCAGTCCTGGGTGTTCATTAGAAGGACTGATGTTGAAGCTGAAACTCCAATACTTTGGCCACCTGATGCAAAGAGCTGACTCATTGGAAAAGACTCTGATGCTGGGAAAGATTGAGGGCAGGAGGAGAAGGGGACGACAGAGGATGAGATGGTTGGATGGCATCACGGACTCAATGGACATGGGTTTGGGTGGACTCCAGGATTTGGTGATGGACAGGGAGGTCTGGCATGCTGTGGTTCATGGGGTCGCAAAGAGTCAGACACCACTGAGCAACTGAACTGAAATTCCATTAATGATAGTAAAATCCTCTACTAATATAGGGAAATCAATATGTTTGTAAGAACCACATTATAAACACACTTAATCCCTCCATAATTGAATTAATACTGATTATTGATTAAAAAAATCTTCTTTTATAAAATACTACCCTACAATGAAGGTTGTACAAGTTAGCATTCGCTTGTCAGGATACAGTTGATGAACTGAAAGCATACTTAAGGTTTTTGTGAGCATTTCAATTTTGTTCTATTTTTATTTTCCAATGCAGCATAAAAAGAATTATTATTTCTAAGGCCAAATTTTAGGATTAAAGGAACAGGGTCATTATATTTTCCTCAAATATTTTCAATAGTTCCAGTTTTAAAACATATTTACATTTATATACAAAGAAACCCCTTTATATACCCATAAGTTTGATTGGGCTCAGACACTTCAAAATGACACTTTCCAAGTAATTGCTATTGCCTTCTATTGGTGGCTATTGCTGTCTTAAGAGTTTCTTGGGGCTACAGCTTCACTGATATCCACCAAAGTTTATCAGTTGAAAATCTGTAGAAGGTGTGCTATATATGTGATATATACTACCAAAGGATATTAAGATAAACAGCTCAGAAAGTCTTTGAAAAGATTTGTGACTTTGTTGGAGGTCACATATTTCTCATTTATTTTTCAAAGCAATTTATACAACCATTCAGATCCAACTTAGATCTCAGGTATCTACCAGTTCAGTTCAGTTCAGTCGCTCAGTCGTGTCCGACTCTTTGTGACCCCATGAATCGCAGCACGCCAGGCCTCCCTGTCCATCACCAACTCCTGGAGTTCACTCAGACTCATGACCATCGAGTCCGTGATGCCATCCAGCCATCTCATCCTCTGTTGTCCCCTTCTCCTCCTGCCTGCAATCCCTCCCAGCATCAGAGTCTTTTCCAATGAGTCAACTTTTCGCATGAGGTGTCCAAAGTACTGGAGTTTCAGCTTTAGCATCATTCCTTCCAAAGAAATCCCAGGGCTGATCTCCTTCAGAATGGACTGGTTGGATCTCCTTGCAGTCCAAGGGACTCTCAAGAGTCTTCTCCAACACCACAGTTCAAAAGCATCAATTCTTCGATGCTCAGCTTTCTTCACAGTCCAACTCTCACATCCATACATGACCACAGGAAAAACCACAGCCTTGACTAGACGGACCTTAGTCAGCAAAGTAATGTCTCTGCTTTTCAATATGCTATCTAGGTTGGTCATAACTTTTCTTCCAAGGAGTAAGTGTCAGGTATCTATAGGGTGATTGTAATCTACAAGGAAATTCATAAGATAATTGATATTAATAAACTATGATTTAATACAAAATAAGATTTTAGAGATTAAATCAAAATAACACAAGAAGGATAATGATTTCTAAGAAAGTAGTCCTTTTTTAAAAAATGACATATAATTGACATGTTTGCTGTTGTTCAGTTGCTCAATGTGTCTGACTCTTTGCGACCTCATTGACTACAGGACGCCAGGCTTCCCTCTCCTTCATTATCTCCAGCATGTTGCTCAAACTCATGTCCATTGAGTCAGTGATGCCATCCAACCATCTCATCCTCTGTTGCCCTCTTCTCCTCTTGTCTTCAGTCTTTCCCAGCATCAGGGTCTTTTACAATGAGTCAGCTCTTTTCCAACGAGTCAGCTCTTCCCATCAGGTGGCCAAAGTATTGGAGTTCCAGCTTCAGCATCTGTCCTTCCAATGAATATTCAAGGTTGATTTCCTTTAGGATGACTAATTTGATCTCCTTGCTGTCCAAAAGACTCTCAAGAGTCTTCTCCAACAACGCATTTGAAAGCATCAATTCTTAGGCATTAAGACTTCCCTTGTAGCTCAGTTGGTCTATGGTCTAGTTCTCATATCCATACATGACTACTGGAAAAAATATAGCTTTGACTATACAGATCTTTGATGGCAAAGTGATGAATTTGCTTTTTAATTCACTGTCTAAGATTGTCATAGCTTAGACATTGCAAGGAGTAAGCATCTTTTAATTTCAAGGCTATAGTCACCATCCACAGTGGTTTTAGAGCCCAAGAAAAGAAAATCTGTCACTATTTCCTTTTTTTTTTTTTTTTTTTTTTACCATCTATTGCCATGAAGTGATGGAACCAGATGCCAAGATCTTAGTTTTTTGAATGTTGAACTTTCAAAAAGCCAATATTTCACTCTCCTCTTACACATTCATCAAGAGGCTCTTAAGTTCTCCTTTGTTTTCTGCCATAAGGGTGGTGTTATCTGCATATCTGAGGTTATTGATATTTCTCCCTGCAATGTTGATTCCAGCTTGTGCTTCATCCAGCCCACCGTTTTTCATGATGTACTCTGCATATAAGTTAAATAAGCAGAGTGACAGCATACAGCCTTGATATACTCCTTTCCCTCATTTTCATGTCCAGTTCTAACTGTTGCTTCCTGACCTGCATACAGATTTCTCAAGAGGTAGGTCAGATGGTCTGGTCTTCTCATCTCTTGAAGAAATGTCCAATCGTTCCTCTGCCTTTTCTAAAACCAGCTTGAACATCTGGAAGTTCATGATTTACAGGTTGTAGAAGCCTGGCTTGGATAATTTTGAGCATTACTTTGCTAGCATGTGAGATGAGTGTGATTGTGTGGTAGTTTGAACATTCTTTGGCATTGCCTTTCTTTGGGATTGGAATGAAAACTGACCTTTTCCAGTCCTGTGGCCACTGCTAAGATTTCCAAGTTCACTGGCATATTGAGTGCAGCACTTTCACAGCATCATCTTTCAGGATTTGAAATAGCTCAACTGGAATTCCATCACCTCCACTAACTTTGTCCATAGTGTTGCTTCCTCAGGCCCACTTGACTTTGCATTCCAGGATGTCTGGCTCTAGGTGAGTGATCACACCATCACGGTCATCTGTGTTATGAAGATCTTTTTTTGTATAGTTCTTCTGTGTATTGTCACCTCTTCTTAATATCTTCTTCTGTTAGGTCCATACCATGTCTGTCCTTTATTGTGCCCATTTTTGTATGAAATATTCCCTTGGTATCTCTAATTTTCTTGAAGAAATCTTTCCCATTCTATTGTTTTACTCTATTTCTTTGCATTGATCACTGAGGAAGGCTTTCTTATAGCTCCTTGCTATTCTTTGGAACTCTGCATTCAAATGGGTATATCTTTCCTTTTCTCCTTTGCCTTTCACTTCTATTTTTTTTTTCCCCCTCAGCTATTTGTAAGTCCTCCCCAGACAACTATTTTGCCTTTTTGCATTTATTCTTCTTGGGGATAGTCTTGATAACTGCCTTCTGCACAGTGTCACAAACCTCTGTCCATAGTTTTTCATGCACTCTGCCTCTCAGATAATATCCCTTGAATCTATTTGTCACTTTCACTGTATAATTGTAAGGGATTTGATTTAGATCATACCTGAATGGTCTGGTTGTTTTCCATACTTCAATTTAAGTCTGAATTTGGCAATAAGGAGTTTATGATCTGAGCCACAGTCAGCCCCTGGTCTTGTTTTTGCTGACTGTATGGGTGAAAAGCAAAGGAGAAAAAGAAAGATATAAGCATGTGAATGCAGAGTTCCAAAGAATAGCAAGAAGAGATAAGAAAGAATTCTTCAGCGATCAATGCAAAGAAATAGAGGAAAACAACAGAATGGGAAAGACTAGAGATCTCTTCAAGAAAATTAGAGATACCAAGGGAACATTTCATGCAAAGATGGGCTTGATAAAGGACAGATATGGTCTGGCCCTAACAGAAGCAAAAGATATTAAGAAGAGGTGGCAAGAACACACGGAAGAACTGTACAAAAAAGATCTTCATGACCCAGATAATCATGATGATGTGATCACTAATCTAGAGCCAGACATCTTAGAATGTGAAGTCAAGTGGGCCTTAGAAAGCATCACTATGAACAAAGCTAGTGGAAGTGATGGAATTCCAGTTGAGCTGTTTCAAATCCTGAAAGACGATGCTGTGAAAGTGCTGCACTCAATATGCCAGCAAATTTGGAAAACTCAGCAGTGGCCACAGGACTGGAAAAGGTCAGTTTTCATTCCAATCCCAAAGAAGGCAATGCCAAAGAATGCTCAAATTACTGCACAATTGCACTCAGCTCACATGCTAGTAAAGTAATGCTCAAAATTCTCCAAGCCAGGCTTCAGCAATACGTGAACCGTGAACTCCCTGATGTTCAAGCTGGATTTAGAAAAGGCAGAGGAACCAGAGATCAAATTGCCAGTATCCGCTGGATCATGGAAAAAGCAAGAGAGTTCCAGGAAAACAACTATTTCTGCTTTATTGACTATGCCAAAGCCTTTGACTGTGTGGATCACAACAAACTGTGGAAAATTCTGAAAGAGATGGGGATACCAGACCACCTAACCTGCCTCTTGAGAAATCTGTATGCAGGTCAGGAAGCAACAGTTAGAACTGGACATGGAACAACAGACTGGGTTCCAAATAGGAAAAGGAGTACGTCAAGGCTGTATATTGTCACCTTGCTTATTTAACTTATATGCAGAGTACATCATGAGAAACGCTGGACTGGAAGAAACACAAGCCGGAATCAAGACTGCCGGGAGAAATATCAATAACCTCAGATATGCAGATGACACCACCCTTATGGCAGAAAGTGAAGAGGCGCTAAAGAGCCTCTTGATGAAAGTGAACGAGGAGAGCGAAAAAGTCAGCTTAAAGCTCAACATTCAGAAAACGAAGATCATGGCATCTGGTCCCATCACTTCATGGGAAATAGATGGGGAAATAGTAGAAACAGTGTCAGACTTTATTTTTTGGGCTCCAAAATCACTTCAGATGGTGATTGCAGCCATGAAATTAAAAGACGCTTACTCCTTGGGAGAAAAGTTGTGACCAACCTAGGTAGTATATTCAAAAGTAGAGACATTACTTTGCCGACTAAGGTCCATCTAGTCAAGGCTATGGTTTTCCTGTGGTCATGTATGGATGTGAGAGTTGGACTGTGAAGAAGGCAGAGTGCCGAAGAATTGATGCGTTTGAACTGTGGTGTTGGAGAAGAGTCTTGAGAGTCCCTTGGACTGCAAGGAGATCCAACCAGTCCATTCTGAAGGAGATCAGCCCTGGGATTTCTTTGGAAGGAATGATGCTGAAGCTGAAACTCCAGTACTTTGGCCACCTCATGCGAAGAGTTGACTCATTGGAAAAGACTCTGATGCTGGGAGGGATTGGGGGCAGGAGGAAAAGGGGACGACAGAGGATGAGATGGCTGGATGGCATCACAGACTCGATGGACGTGAGTCTGGGTGAATTACGGGAAATGGTGATGACCAGGGAGGCCTGGCGTGCTGCGATTCATGGGGTCGCAAAGAGTCGGACACGACTGAGCGACTGAACTGAACTGAACTGATAGAGCTTCTCCATATTTGGCTGTGAAGAATATAATCAATCTCTTTTCAGTATTGACCATCTGGTGATAGTCATGTGTAGAGTCTTCCTGTGTGTTGTTGGAAGAGGGTATTTGCCTTGACCAGTGCATTCTCTTGGCAAAACTCTGTGAGCCTTTGACCTGCTTCATTTTGTACTTCAAGGCCAAATTTGCTTGTTACTCCAGGTATCTCTTGACTTCCTACTTTTGCATTCCAGTCCCATAGGGGACATCATTTTGGGGTGTTAGTTCTAGAAGGTCTTGTAGGTCTTCATAGAACCGTTCAACTTCAGCTTCTTCAGCGTTACTGGTCAGGACATAGACTTGTATTACTGTGATACTGATATGCCTTTATAGCTTTGGACTTTACTTTCACCAGCAGACACATCCAATGTTGAGTGTCATTTCCGTTTTGACCCAGTATCTTCATTCTTTCTGGAATTATTTCTCTCATCTCTTCCCCAGTAGCATTGGACATGTACTAACTTTGGGGCTCATCTTCCAGTACCATATATTTTTGCCTTTTTGTATTTTTCATGAAGCTCTCAGGTCAAGAATACTGCAGTGATTTGCCTTCCCCTTCTATAATATTATATTAGTTTCAGGTGTGCAATATAATGTTTCAAGATACATACATATGTTTATATACAATACAAAGTTTTCCTCATGGCTCATAGTAAAGAGTCCACCTGCCAGCACAGAAGCTGCATGTTCAATCCTGGGTCAGGAAGGTGCCCGATGAACCAACCCAGTACTCTTGCCCAGAAAATCCCATGGACAAAAGAACCTTAGGTCTATAGTCCATGTGGTCACAAGAGTTGGACATAACTTAGCAACTGAGTATGCATGAGCATGATCATGGTAGTAATTCTAGTTAACATTCATTACCATACATTGTTATAAATTTTATCTTGTAATAATACTTCAATGATCTACTCTTTTTATCATCGTCAACAACAAAATTAGATAAATGTTCAGTCAGCTCAGTTCAGTCACTCAGTCGTGTCTGACTCTTTGTGACCCCATGAATCGCAGCACGCCAGGCCTCCCTGTCCATCACCATCTCCTGGAGTTCACTCAGACTCACGTCCATCGAGTCCGTGATGCCATCCAGCCATCTCATCCTCTGTCATCCCCTTCTCCTCCTGCCCCCAATCCCTCCCAGCATCAGAGTCTTTTTCAGTGAGTCAACCTTTCACATGAGGTGTCGAAAGTACTGGAGCTTCAGCTTCAGCATCATTCCTTCCAAAGAAATCCCAGGGCTGATCTCCTTCAGAATGGACTGGTTGGATCTCCTTGCAGTCCAAGGGACTCTCAAGACTCTTCTCCAACACCACAGTTCAAACACATCAGTTCTTCAGCACTCAGCCTTCTTCACAGTCCAACTCTCATATCCATACATGACCACAGGAAAAACTATAGCTTGACTAGATGGACCTTAGTCGGCAAAGTAATGTCTCTACTTTTGAATATACTACCTAGGTTGGTCATAACTTTTCTTCCAAGGAGTAAGCGTCTTTTAATTTCATGGCTGCAATCACCATCTGCAGTGATTTTGGAGCCCAAAAAATAAAGTCTGACACTGTTTCTACTATTTCCCCATCTATTTCCCATGAAGTGATGGGACCAGATGCCATGATCTTCGTTTTCTGAATGTTGAGCTTTAAGCTGACTTTTTCGCTCTCCTCGTTCACTTTCATCAAGAGGCTCTTTAGCGCCTCTTCACTTTCTGCCATAAGGGTGGTGTCATCTGCATATCTGAGGTTATTGATATTTCTCCCGGCAGTCTTGATTCCGGCTTGTGTTTCTTCCAGTCCAGCGTTTCTCATGATGTACTCTGCATATAAGTTAAATAAGCAAGGTGACAATATACAGCCTTGACGTACTCCTTTTCCTATTTGGAACCCAGTCTGTTGTTCCATGTCCAGTTCTAACTGTTGCTTCCTGACCTGCATACAGATTTCTCAAGAGGCAGGTTAGGTGGTCTGGTATCCCCATCTCTTTCAGAATTTTCCACAGTTTGTTGTGATCCACACAGTCAAAGGCTTTGGCATAGTCAATAAAGCAGAAAATAGATGTTTCCCTGGAACTCTCTTGCTTTTTCCATGATCCAGCGGATACTGGCAATTTGATCTCTGGTTCCTCTGCCTTTTCTAAAACCAGCTTGAACATCAGGGAGTTCATGACTCACGTATTGCTGAAGTCTGGGTTGGAGAGTTTTGAGAATTACTTTACTAGTATGTGAGATGAGTGCAATTGTAAAGTAGTTTGAGCATTCTTTGGCATTGCCTTTCTTTGGAACTGGCATGAAAACATCTTTTCCAGCCCTGTGGCCGCTGTTGTTTTCCAAATTTGCTGGCATATTGAGTGCAGCACTTTCACAGCATCATCTTTCAGGATTTGAAACAGCTCAACTGGAATTCCATCACCTCCACTAGCTTTGTTCATAGTGATGCTTTCTAAGACCCACTTGACTTCACATTCCAAGATGTCTGGCTCTAGATTAGTCATCTAGACCACGTCATCATGATTATCTGCATCATGAAAATCTTTTTTGTACAGTTCTTCCGTGTATTCTTGCCACCTCTTCTTAATATCTTCTGCTTCTGTTAGGTCCAGACCATTTTTGTCCTTTATTGAGCCCATCTTTGCATGAAATGTTCCCTTGGTATCTCTAATTTTCTTGAGGAGATCTCTAGTCTTTCCCATTCTGTTCTTTTCCTCTATTTCTTTGCATTGATCACTGAAGAAGGCTTTCTTATCTCTTCTTGCTGTTCTTTGGAACTCTGCATTCAGATGCTTATATCTTTGCTTCTCTCCTTTGCTTTTCGCCTCTCTTCTTTTCACAGCTATTTGTAAGGCCCGCCCCAGACCGCCATTTTGCTTTTTGCATTTCTTTTCCATGGGGATGGTCTTGGTCCCTGTCTCCCGTACAATGTCATGAACCTCATTCCATAGTTCATCAGGCACTCTATCTATCAGATCTAGACCCTTAAATCTATTTCTCACTTCCACTGTATAATCATAAGGGATTTGTTTTAGGTCATAACTAAATGGTCCAGCGGTTTTTCTACTGTCTTCAATTTCAGTCTGAATTTGGCAATAAGAAAATCACGATCTGAGCCACAGTCAGCTCCTGGTCTTGTTTTTGTTGACTGTATAGAGCTTCTCCATCTTTGGCTGCAAAGAATAGAATCTGATTTTGGTGTTCACCATCTGGTGATGCCCATGTGTAGAGACTTCTCTTGTGTTGTTGGAAGAGGGTGTTTGCTATGACCGGTGTGTTCTCTTGGCGAAACTCTATTTGTCTTTGTGCTGCTTCATTCTGTACTCCAAGGCCAAATTTGCCTGTTACTCCAGGTGTTTCTTGACTTCCTACTTTTGCATTCCAGTCCCCTATAATGAAAAGGACATCTTTTCTGGGTGTTAGTTCTAAAAGATCTTGTAGGTCTTCATAGAACCGTTCAACTTCAGCTTCTTCAGTGTTACTGGTTGGGGCATAGACTTGGATTACTGTGATATTGAATGGTTTGCCTTGGAAAAGAACAGAGGTCATTCTGTCATTTTGAGATTGCCTCCAAGTACTGCATTTCAAACTCTTTTGTTGCCCATGATGGCTACTCCATTTCTTCTGAGGGATTCCTGCCCACAGTAGTAGATATAATGGTCATCTGAGTTAAATTCACCCATTCCAGTCCATTTTAGTTTGCTGATTCCTAGAATGTCAATCTTCACTCTTGCCATCTTCTGTTTGACTATTTCCAATTTGCCTTGATTCATGGACCTGACATTCCAGGTTCCTAGGCACTATTGCTCTTTACAGCATCGGACCTTGCCTCTATCACCAGTCACATCCACAACTGGGTGTTGTTTTTGCTTTAGCTCCATCCCTTCATTCTTTCTAGAGTTATTTCTCCACTGATCTCCAGTAGCATATTGGGCATCACCAACCTGGGGAGTTCCTTTGTCAGTATCCTATCATTTTGCCTTTTCATACTGTTCATGGGGTTCTCAAGGAATACTGAAGTGGTTTGCCATTCCCTTCTCCAGTGGACCAGATTCTTTCAGACTCTCCACCATTAGAGATCATTATATTTGGCTACAGACCATATGATCTATTGAATTCCAATGGTTATCACTTAGTACATCACTTCCATAATGTTATGGAAAGTGTTTGAAATATGTTTTACTATTTAGTTTGTACAATAAAGTTATATGGTATAAGGGCTATCTTTAATTTATAAATAATCTGAAGCTCAAGGTGTCTAAGAAATTTGCTCAAGATTACACAGTAACTGAAGAAATCATCTAAATTCAGATTTTTCTAATACTAAAATCCAAGCTCTTCAAAATCAAGAGCAAAATAATAATTATTCAGTGTTTTGGTAAATAAGATTACCAAGATTATAGACACAAAATCAAACCAGCTAAAAATTAAATATATTTGTTATATTATAAGATGACTCTATGTTGTAGTGAAATTAGAAGTAGACTTTGAGTCCAGAAACTTATCTAATCCAAAACACTTTAGGTAATATAATTATTATATTTATTAGTAAATGTATGGGTTTCAACAAGGCAATTGACTTAAGAAAACTTACTAGTGGTAATCTAGTTCTGTCTATCAAAGTGCTAAAATTTTACTTCATATGAGTAATTTCCTAGATATTTTTGCATAGATTTCAAAATTTTTAATGTGTAAACATTATACATTATACATTATTAATGTGTAAACATTATACAAACTATATATCCTAATAGATAAAAATAAATAATAAAGAAGGTCTAAAATTTAAACTAAAACTTCTCTCTGGATAACTCGTTTTAGTTATCAATAAAATAGTTTCTTTCATATGTAGCCAAAAAAACTCCATTTTCTATTGTATGTTTAGAAAGTTTTTATTAATTATAACATATTTAGAGAAAAGTATACAATCCACAAAGGGATAACTGATGAGTTAGGATTAAAGTGAACATACCTATGTAATCATCACTCAGATTCAGAACTGGAATACTACAACTACCCCAAAATCCAATCCTTTCCTTCCATCTCCCAAATATTACTTTTTCTTTCCTCCCAAGAGATAATCCCTACCATGAATCCTAACTTTATAAGTTAGTTTGCCTAGACAAATGGAGTTGTATGAACTGTGTTCTTACGTATCAGGCTATTTACATTCAACATTATGTGTTTATAAAATTCATGCATGGTGCTGCATGAAGCAGAGGTTGATTAACTTACTTTATTAATATGAAACTTCTAAGTGAAACATAGTAGTGAGATATGTGTAGAATATGGTAAATTGTAATATGTAATTATATTATCATTTATATACTACTATTAAGGGACAGTTAGGCTATCATGTATAGTGCTAATATAAACACTTTTTTCAGGTCTTTTGATGTATGTTGAATTACTTGGATATTTATGTAGCGGTAAAAGCCTTTGATGTGTGGATCAAAATAAAGTGTGGGAAATTCTGAAAGAGATGGGAGTACCAGACCACCTGACCTGCCTCTTGAGAAACCTGTATGCAGGTTAGGAAGCAACAGTTAGAACTGGACATGGAACAACAGACTGGTTCCAAATAAGAAAAGGAGTACATCAAGGCTGTATATTGTCACCCTGCTTATATAACTTAATGCAGAGTATATCATGAGAAATGCTGGGCTGGATAAAGCACAAGCTGGAATCAAGATTGCCAGGAGAAATATCAATCACCTCAGATATGCAGATGACACCACCCTTATGGCAGAAAGTGAAGAGGAACTAAAAAGCCTCTTGATGAAAGTGAAAGAGGAGAGTGACAAAGTTGGCTTAAACTTCAACATTCAGAAAACTAAGGTCATGACATCTGATCCTATCACTTCATGGGAAATAGATGGGGAAACAGTGGAAACAGTGGCTGATTTTATTTTTCTGGGTTCCAAAATCACTGCAGATGGTGATTGCAGCCATGAAATTCAAAGACGCTTACTTCTTGGAGGGAAAGTTATGACCAAACTAGATAGCATATTGAAAAGCAGAGACATTGCTTTGTCAACAAAGGTCCGTCTAGTCAAGGCTACGGTTTTTCCAGTATTCATGTGTGGATGTGAGAGTTGGACTATAAAGAAAGTTGAGAGCCAAAGAATTAATGCTTTTGAATTGTGGTGTTGGAGAAGAAAGACTCTTGAGAGTCCCTTGGACTGCAAGGAGATCCAACCAGTCCATCCTAAAGGAGACCAGTCCTGGGTGTTCATTGGAAGGACTGACGTTGAAGCTGAAACTCCAATACTTTGGCCACCTGATGCAAAGACCTGACTCACTGGAAAAGACCCTGATGCTGGGAGGGATTGAGGGCAGGAGCAGAAGGGGATGACAGAGGATGAGATGGTGGGATGGCATCATCGACTCAATGGACATGGATTTGGGTGGACTCCAGGAGTTGGTGATTGATGGAGAGGCCTGGCATGCTGCAGTTCATGGGGTCGCAAAGAGTCGGACATGACTGAGCAACTGAACTGAACTGAAGGAGACATGATTAGAATATAAAAAGGTTTTATTTAATATCAAAAAGGATTCTGGGTCTAGATGAATGCCACTAAGTTCTCCTTTCATTCAGGGAAAAGATGATTTTGAAAGTATTCTACAACATGGAAACATTTTGAAAACATCTCTACACGTAAGTGAGATCTCTACACCTAAGTCTCTACACGACTGAGTGACTGAACTGAACTGATAACTGCTGGGTTGTACCATTTACTTATGTTCAACTTCAAAAGACAGAGACAATATTTTAAAGTTTTACAAACTTTGCCTCCCAAACCTGGCTCCCACCAGCTGTGAATATGTGGGTTCCAGTTTATTCTACATCTTTCCTAGTATTGATCTGAAAATATTTGATAAACTTTAGTCCATTTTGGTGGGTGTGTAACAGTATCTCACTGTATCTTGTGATTTTAATGTTCCTTTCCCTAAAGACTAATTTTTGTATGTTTTTTGGCCTTTTGTATATCCTCTGGGGAAATATCTGTCCATTTTTTGACCATTTAGAAATTATTTTGCCTCTCATTTTGCTATCATTTTTTAGGATCTTGTATATATCTGCATTATTACATGTTATTACATTTGTATTATTACATGTAAGTACTATGTGGCCTTTCTTATCATTTTAAACATCTTTTAATGATCCTAAATCTCTCCATATATTAGTAGAGTTGTTAGTCAGACTGCATTAAAACAACAGTACTTATAATTGCATCAAAAACATAAACTACCTGGGAATAAATCTAACTAAGCTATACAAGATCTATTCACCAGATAACAATAAGCCAGTAGTGAGAGAAATTTTAAAAGATCTAAATAAATGAAACCATATGCCACAGTCACAGTATACAGGAATGCAATGTTCTTAAGGTGTCAATATTAATATTATATTATATTCATTAGAAGAACTGATGCTGAAGCTGAAGCTTCAATACTTTGGCCACCTGATGGGAAGAACTGACTCATTGGTAAAGACCCTGGTGATGGGAAAGATTCAAGGCAGGGGGAGAAGGGGACGACAGAGGATGAGATGGTTGGATGGCATTACTGACTCGATGGACATGAGTTTCAGCAAGCTCTGGGAGCTGGTGATGGACAGGGAAGCCTAGCATGCTACAGCCTATGGGGTCACAAAGAGTTGACAAGACTGAGTGACTGAACTGAACTGAACTGAGCTGAAGGTGTCAAATCCCCTCAATTAATGCATAGATTCAATGCAATCAACATTTGAAATGAATAAGTTTTTTCACTTGTAGGAGGTTGCAATCAATTGATTATAAAGTTTTTATGGAAACACAAAGAGCCAAGGATATCAAAGGTAATCTGAAAGATACAAATAGAAGTTAATACTGTCTGTGTGTGCTAAGTTGCTTCAGTCATGTCCGACTCTGTAACACAATGGACTGTAGCCCACCAAGCCCCTCTGTCCATGGAATTTTCTAGGCAAGATACTGGAGTGGGTTGCCATGCCCTCCTCTAGGGGATCTTCCAGACCAGGGATTGAACTTGCATCTATGTCTTCTGCATTGGCAGGTAGGTTCTTTATCACTAGTGCCACCTGGGAAGCCCTAATATTAAGTCTATCAAGACAATATATAGTCAGAGTATTTAAGACAATGTATTATTGGCATAAGGATAGACAGGTAGACTAATGGAACAGAACAGTGAGTCCAGAAACAGCTACATATATAATTCACCCTTGATTGATTAAACTGGCACTACAAAGTAGCTGGGAAAAGAATGTCCTTTCAATAAATGGAACTGCTTATCTAAATGAGTACATTCTTTTTTGAACTTTCTTTCTACTTGACAATGTGCGTTAGCAGTCTTTCTATATCAACACTTGCAAATCTAACTCATTTTGAATAACTGCATAATAGTTCATTATATAAATATATATAAATCTTAACTAGTTCACCTATTCCCGTGACTGACATTTAGCTTGTTTCCAATTATTTTTTTGGTGGACATTTCTGTAAATATAACTATAGATAACAAACATTCTAGAAATAGAATGCTAAAGCAAAGTGTGTGTGAATTTAAAGTTACTGACATATCTTCTTCCAAAGAGGCCACAGCTACATAACTTATCAAGAGCTTATGAAAGTACCCAGATTGTAACATAAATGATAGATGTTCCATATTTGTTCCACTTTTACTCTTCATGACTCATAAAGGACTTTGTGAACAAATTTAATCACATTAACCACTGATAACTTAGAATGAAAGTAATGCTGCCTCTATAGAGATTAAAAGAAGGGCTGACGGAGCAAAAGGGGTGAACTACTCTATGAACGCATGTAAAATGGTCTTGGTGCCTGGGTAGTAAAAGCGCAGAAACATTGCTTCTGAAAGAAGGTCACAGGAGTAGTAGGCAGTCTTGGGCTCAGTAGAGAAAGCTAACTCCTCAAGAGAAAAGATACTGCCTGCAAGGAAAGCGTCCTCAGTTTCTACAGTGTTTATATTGCAGCCAAATGCAAGAAACTGAGTAAGCTGTCACGTCACCGTGGAATTCTATAGTTTTGAATATTGTGGGGTATTTAAATAAATGAGTCAACTGCTGGAGTATGGAAATCTCATTAAAGACTTTCATTGGAATGGTATTTTTTTTAACTGGGTTGAACTTTTACTATACCCAACAATTCAGCTAGTGCTGTCTTTCTTGAAAAAATAGATTTCTTTCCTCAAATTTTCCTCCCATCTTTTGGAGTTCATTTCAAGCCCTATTTTCTCCCTGAAAACTCCCTTGAAACTCCATTCCATACTGCAGAAGTTTCCTACAATTCAGGTTGCACTTGATCAAGTGCAATTGCATAACATTCTTTCATTATTTCATACCTAATTACATCATGCATCCACATTGAGCTTCCCAAAATTTACTGTGTGAGAAGGATGAGATGAGAACTTTCCTTGCACTTTTACTGGCCATAGCTACTCTCTAATTAATAATTAAATTTAAAATTTAAAATTAAGAATGCATTAATTTTAAATTAATTAAAAATGCATTAATATTTCCATTTTCTCACATGGGAGGACAGAATTCCAATGATATTATATGCCTTGCTTGCTCACTCACTTACAGTGGTACTCTCGGATTCAGCCTCAAGCAAATTTTATTTAGAAGTTGCTCACTACAATATCTTCCCAAAGACTTCTTTTTATGTTACCTGGTGTGGTAGAAGTTGTACCTCATTCCTGCTGGTACTTGAATCTGTGATGTCAGTACTACCAAGACCACCAAAGTGGAAATGTTAGGGGCTTCAGGGATTGAAAACTTAGAGTTCCAATACTGACTGTGCTACTTTGAACACCATTTCTTCTTCACTTGAGAAAAGCAAACAAAATCTATGCAGCTTCTAACAGGTACAGTCTGTATGTAGTCCATTCAGAGGTAGTATAAGTGTGTTCAAGTTGAGTTTTAGAGAAAAACAAGTCTACGTTTCAATTCAGGAACTGCCACTTCTGAGCCATGCTAATTTCAGCAGGTTATTTGATTTCTCTAAGCCACACATCTTCATTGGCATAATGGGCTTAACAATTACCATCTCACTAGATCATTAGATGGATTAAATGAGATTATATATGTAAATTTTAGGATATTGCTGGCCCATTGTAAGTGCTATACAAAACTATCACTTATACTCACTGGATGAATAGAAAATAAGGGTCTATGTGACAAGAATACCAATAATTCTGCATAAACATAGAAACTGCTGCTGCTGCTACGTCGCTTCAGTCGTGTCTGACTCTGTGCAACCCCATAGATGGCTGCCCACCAGGCTCCCCCATCCCTGGGATTCTCCAGGCAAGAACACTGGAGTGGGTTGCCATTTCCTTCTCCAGTGCATGAAAGTGAAAAGTGAAAGTGAAGTCACTCAGTCGTGCCCAACTCTTAGCGACCCCATGGACTGCAGCCTACCAGGCTTCTCCGTCCATGGGATTTTCCAGACAAGAGTACTGGAGTGGGTTGCCATTGCCTTTAAGTCAAAGCAAAAAGGTTTGGAAAAGAGAATAATATTATTTTAATTTCCTTTAGTCTTAGTGTCTGATACTTAGTAGGTCCAGGGTCAGAGCACTAACTAGACTGTTATTATAAGTCATGGCTATGCACAGAAAAATATTTTTGAAAATTTATAAGGAAAAATCATCTTTATCTGGATTGACTATAATTTTATCATATAATTTTATCTCATTAACAATTACCATCTCACTGGATCATTAGATGGATTAAATGAGATTATATTTTAATGTCACTTGCTTTAGTTTTATCCTAAGTAGTAAGTAATTATAAATTATAAGTAGTAAGAAATATTCAGACAAGTCATAGAGTTAAAGAAACCCTCTGAGTCATAAAGGCAGATTTTAAGAATTCTGTGTATTTGCTGAGATAATAAAAACATGAAAAAAAACTTATTTCTCACTATTGTCTACATTTAAGCAATGAAAATAAAGTTATTCTGATCTACAACCAGTAGAACTGACTCAAGTAAAAATGAGGAACATAGACTTTACTTGTCTGGATGAGAATTTTTTGTTTCTGTGTTTTTTAAATTTATTTGGCTGTGCTAGGTCTTAGTTGCAGCATGTGAACTCAGTTACAGCATGTGGGATCCAGTTCCCTGACTAGGGGTCGAACCCAGGACACCCTTGCATTGGGAGCTCAAGTCTTAGCCCCTAGACCACCAGAGAAGTTCCTTGGGGAGAATGTTTAAAATAATTTTCAAGAAAATATATTATTTTTAAACGAGATCTTGTATCAACATGTGTTCTAACATCATTTGCAACTGAAGTTAGCAGAGCCTTTGCGCATGACATGATACTGTGGATGCATTTACAGGGAGGAAATATGCTAATATTTTCTAAGTTCTTCTAAGCATTAGAAATATCTAAAGAATGCAGAATCAACTGAGGCAAACTTCATCCCCAAAACTTACATACTTGTTTGCAAGAACCTCATTTTAATGCTGGCTTATCAAGTCAAGCACAGTTATTTTAGAAAGAAAAACAGAAAACAAAAAAAAGGACAGCAGGAGTTAAATTTGATGTTCATTAACATGAAGGGAAATTTCTTGCCCCATTTAACTAATATCTTAGTTGGTACAGTGTGACAAACAAATTTTAGTTGTTAAAATCTTTATACCTGCTTTAAATTGCATTTCCTGATAGCCAGAGGATCCATAGTTGGTTAAATTCAATTTAAGTTGCCAGGGGCTCTTAATGGGTAGGTTTTTCTATTTATTCTCTTAATTGTTCTCTATCTAAATTATCAGCTGATGATGAAATCTTATTTGTACCACATTCCCACATAATCAGAAGGTCTAAATAATTTTTCCTCTTCAGGATAATGATATGAAACTAAAAGCCCATAAAAATCTTTAGGGATAGCTTTTGCAGTTGTTGTTTTTATAAGGTACCACAGTCATTTTCAAAATAAGTGATTCTACTTGGGCTTCAACAGCATTAAAACAATATGGAAATAATAAACAAACTGAAAGTCATACTTGCTAAAGCACATCATAGCTCACGCTTAGTCGCTCAGTCATGTCTGATTCTTTGTAACCCCATTGACTCTAGCCTGCCAGGTTCCTCTGTCCATGGGATTCTCCAGGCAAAAATCCTGGAGTGGGTTGCCAAGCCCTCCTCCAGGTGATCTTCCCAACCCAGGGATCGAACCCACGTCTCCTGCATTGCAGGAGGATTCTTTACCACTAAGCCACCAGGGAAGCCTAATAAATGCGTAAATGTGTTTTGATTGACTATCAGAGTGTACTTCTAGCATCAGAGTGCCTTTTGAAACTCGTACAATGCAAATTGTCCTTTCTTGAGTATGGTTTTATAACTAATGTGTCATTTGTATGACATGACATTGATACTCCATTCTTTAGTTACTGTGTTTATGATATATTGGCCACAGTAAAACACAACGAATTGGAAAGGAAAATCTATACCTATCATTTCCAGCAGAGGTCTCTAGAGAGCAACTAAAATTATGGAAATGGCTATAATGCTCAGAAATTTAAATAGAAAATTTAACTCTTCAGCTTTATGTGATTCCTTTCTTTTCATACACGCCCCCTTCTCTTTTGATGTCTGTACTCCTTCATCAGATAAAAGGCTGTCTAAAAAACTGATCAGAAGTAGACACAAGAGAACAGGTTAATCCCAAGTGCACCGGTGTAATGTGTCACAAAACAGACAATGTAATTATCTCAGCAGCCTGTTTAACCAGCTAATTCGGCAGTTTTGCATACCAGCGGTGAGCTCATCTGTTCACTATATTACCAGTCAGGATGTTTTCTACCAAGATCACTACACTTTTATAAAAGCTTGTAAATGTCGGAGGATTGGGTGTTTCCTTAAATGTGGTATAACAGCTTTTTGCAGTCTTTTATTTATAGGGAGGTAACAGACTAACAAAGAAAAGAAAATGCAGATCAGTGCCACACAATACCAAAAAAAAAAGAAGTAAATGATATAAATCTCCATACATGTTCATTTAACATGAAATACCCTCTCTTTACTTGGAATCTCTGGAGAAATGCTAAACAACTTAAGAGAAATGTGATTTTAATGGCAAAGACTTATAAGCCTGGTTTTGTTTTGTTTTGTTTTTTAGAAGGAAATGTATTTGCTCCAGATCCAGTCTGCATTTTGCTAACACTAGCATTCTTTGGGGGAGCTGGTGTGGGCTTTAGAGTCAAACTGACTTGGACCTGAATTCTGGGTCTTCAACTTTTTCGTCTCCTGATCTCCGGCAAGCTAGACCCATAGTTTCCTAATCTTCAAAATGTGAATAATACTTACATTTGCATGGTTACCAAGGGGCTTAAATCACACATCAGGGAAATGCTAGGCACAAAGAGATAACTAAATAAATGGCAACTATAACATGATGCTCACATGCATATACATATATATATATATACACATACATAGCACACAAATATGTATGTGTGCATATATGTACAAAGCTTAGAAAAGAAATTTCATTAACCAAAACCTCAGTAAACATTCATGTGTTATCCCAAGTCTTTTCCTTAAAATGACTAGTTATGGTCCACAATGCTAACACCACATAATATGCAGGCCCAGCAACCAGCACAGTACCTCATGTGCTCAAGAATATTTGATGAATAAAATGAACATAACAAACTAAGAGAAGAAAGACACTGAAGAATATACAAAAATGTTCAACAATATTGACAGTATTTTAAAGTGATCTACTTTGGGGAATCCCTGGTGGTTCAGTTGTTAGGATTCAGAGCTTTCACTGCTGAGAGCCCAGGTTCAATTCCTGGTGGGAGGAACTAAGAATCCACAAGCCACTCACTCAGTCCTTCAGTCATGCCCGATTCTTACGCCCCCATGGACTGTATCCCACCAGGCTCCATGGGATTTCCCAGGCAAAAGTACTGGAGTGGGTTGCCATTTGCTCCTCCAGAGGATCTTCCCAACCCAGGGATTGAACTCAAGTCTCCTGAGTTGGCAGGCAGATTCTTTACCACTGCTCCTCCCAGAGAAGCCAAACAAGCCATGCCATGTGTTTAAAAACAATCTATTTTGCTGTTCAATATATTCAGCTAATTAAAGTTTTACACCAAAGAATAGTAAGTTGTATAAGTTATACTTTTAATGTTAGATGTAGGTTATACCTTTAATGTTACATGTCTTATCATCTGGGGTTTCCCTGGTGGCTCAATGGTAAAGAGTCTGCCTGCAGTGTAAGCGAGGTGGGTTCCATCTCTTGGTCAGAAAGATCTCTTGGAGGAGGGCATGGTGACCACTCCAGTAATCTTGCCTAGAGAATCCCATGGACAGAGAAGCCTGGTCGGCTGCAGTGGATAGTGTCTCACAGAGTCGGACATGACTGAAGCAACCAAGCAGCAGCAGCAATCTCATCCTCTAACACAGTTAAATGACAACTGCTGCAGGAGAGTCAAAGTCTTAAAGCATAATTAAAACGGTCTTGAAGGTGAGGCAGAGATAAAGGAAGGTCTTGATTTATACAAAAGGCAATGGAAGTGTTTATTACACTAAAAAAAAAAAAACCTAGAAAACACAAATGGGTTACTACTGAGATGAAAAAGGCCCACAGAGAAGACATGGAAAAGCTGCATGATCAGGGAGGTCACCAGGAAATAGACTTAATGAGCTAGCCAGCCACTACCTTCCAAAGCCTCACAGCATGGAAGCCTCAGGTCTTCAACTATAAAGTCAGAGGACACAAGAACCAGAAAGCCTACCTTTGGTTTCTGTTTGACTCCCTCAGAGACTGTTCTTCACACATCAGCTAAAATAAAAATTGAGTTTTGTAGCTTTCCCCCTCTAAGTTCTCCTGCAAATCCTGCTATGATTGACTCCATCTACCTCTCCCAATTTATTTCAAAATATCTTATTTCAAATCTCTCGACTGAGACCGTATTGGCACCATTTTCTTTCTTTCTTTTTTTTTTGCACAAGACCCTGGGGCATTTTTATCCACCATTAACTGTTGGTAGGGCTCTTCTCCTTAGGCTGTTGCAAGGCTTACTTCCTCACTCTATTTCCCCAAACCTTGGTTCAAATGTTAACTCCTTACAAAGGCCTTACAGACCACCCTTCCTAAAACAGCAATTCCTATCATCCTGTCTTTTAATGATGCTCTGTTGTACTTCACAGCACTTACCTGGACCTCAGTTTATGTTATTTATTTTGTTATGTGTTTGCCATCTCTCAGCACCATTAGAATATTAGTTCAGAAAGTCCAGAAATTTATTTCATTTACAGATCTGTCCCCAGAGCCTAGAAAGATCACCAGTACACAGCAGTTACATGGTACATATGTTAGTCAAATAAATGCTGGGAAAGGAATCAGTAACTGAACGTCTGTGTTTCCACAACCTTTTGTTAATTCTAGTTTCATTTTGTGGGTTTCCCTTGTGGTTCAGATAGTAAAGAATCTGCTTGCAATGCTGGAGACCTGGGTTTGATCCCTGGATCAGGAAGATCCTCCAGAGAAAGAAATGGCAACCCACGTCAGTATTCTTGCCTGGGAAATCCCATGGACAGAAGAGCCTGGTGGGCTACAGTCCATGGGGTCTCAAAGAGTCAGACACAGCTGAACAACTAACACGTCCATTTTCTTTCAGTTTCATATTGTACAATAATTGTGAATTTCCGCATTCCAGTGCCACTATTATTCTGGTTGTTCCTTAAGCTGGATAAAACCTACATCTTAATTCCACTTTGACCATACTGTCTGGAACATGTGGCACCTAAGAAATTAGCTGTCTAATAAACAGAAATTTTAAAAAATGATCAAAAAAGGCTATTAAAAGTATTGAAATATTTTTAAAATTGATGACCACACTTCCAAAAGAAATTAAATACATCAAGATAATACTTCTTGGTGATCATTTTGAAATATATGCAAATATCAAATCATTATATTGTATACCTGAAACTGATGGCATATGTCAATTTTACCCCAATTAAAAGGAAAATAAAATAGGGATAAAAATAATTCTATGATATCAAATGTGGTCCAATAATAAATATCCCTTTATCTCAGTCATTAATAAAAAGTACCAAACTTTGTGATTTTACTCTGTGGAATTCTCCTGGTTGGGTTTCATTATACCACTCCTAGCTTATTGAGGCAAAGAATTGTTAAGCATCTTTCCCAGAGTCACACAGCTAATAAGTGCCTAGTCACTTGAATTCTAGTTATAAAACAGCTTTCTCTCAAAGGCTTTTAATATCTACTCCTCAGACTGATCTTCTGATATTTAAAATATTATTTTCTCCATTTCCTTTTATCATTAATACCTATTTCCTACTTCTCTGTTCTAACAATCAAGTTAATAATCACTCAATTAAGAACTTAGATGATGCAAAGCTTCAGTAAGGTTTGGATGCACACTCTTAAAATATACTAAATAATAAATGTGTATTTCTCCCAAAAATCAGGGCAAGGGGTTAATGAAGGTTAATGCTGTCTTGGGGTGGTAGAATTTAAATTTCTAAGAGGTTCCTAAGATTATCTAACTGAGGAAAAAAATGTTGCCATTTTTTTCATAAAACCTGCATTTGAAGCACTTCTATGAGTTATGAATTTCTCTCCTATGGAGAATGAGTGATATAGCTGGAATCTAATTCATTCCAACTCACACATGTATTTTGTAACTCCATATCACCCTTTGAAATCAATAGGCAGTTAACACTGAGAAGATGTATTTAGGTTTGAAAGAAGATAAAAATTGGATTGTGAGCTATTCTTTGTATGGGATCCTGTTACTATATTTTCATATGGTATCGGATCTAACAACTTAACTTGTTTTTTAGACTCATTGCCCAATATTAAGCTCCTGTATAATTTACTCTTACTCTGTAGGCAATATTAACTTGCATGGGTTAAAAAGAGCTATTAGTTTCTTACTAAGTATTTTAATGCCTTTGGCAAAGACAAAGAATCAGTAGTGACTGCGTATGCTCAAATTAATAGTCCCTCAGAACCTTTAATTTTTAAAGTTTTCTTGATATTTCTTTTGTGATCAGATAATTTATATAATTCTATTCAGAAAGTTCACTAGTTTGAGGCACTTTTACTTACATATTTATTCATTTACTCAAAAATATTTATTGACAGTCTAATAGGTTCTGTGATTAGTCATGAAGTCTTGTCTAACTCTTCGTGACCCCATGGACTGACTGTAGCCCACCAGGCTCCACTGTCCATGGGGTTTCCCAGGCAACCACATGGAGTGGGTTGTCATTTCCTTCTCCAGAGGGTCTTACTGATCCAGGGATTAAACTTGTGTCTCCTGCATTGGCAGACAGATTCTTTACCACTGAGTCACCTGGGAAGTCCCCATTTATTCATTTATTCAAAGATATTTATTGACCACCTAATAGGTTCTGTGATTACATTAGGAGCATAGTGGGGGGAAAAAATAGACACAGAATGAAAGATAACGTGTAAAGGCATCTTTGAATATTGTTAGAATTATAAAAGTAAATGAATAGTCACTATTTGTTGGTGTATGTGACACACAGGGCCAGGTCCTGGGATTGAAGAAGATGATGCAATACTTTGAGGGTTATATTAACTCTCTCCTTAAACCAGTGTGTTATTTACATACATATATAATACATGTGTATATATATAGAAAATATAAACTAGCTATTCTTATATTTGAACATGCAAATTATAAATATATAGGTTGCTCAACATTTTACTAGTTTACATAGTTTATTTCTATGCGTTTGTGTTCAGTCTCTCAGTCATGTCCGACACTTTGCAACCCCATGGACCAAAGCCTGCCAGTCTCTTCTGCCCATGGAAAATTTCCAGGCAAGAATACTGGAATCGATTGCCATTTCTTACTCCAGGGGATCTTCTCAACCCAGAAATCGAATCGACTTCTTGTTCATCTCCTGAATTGGCAGGTGGCTTCTTTATCACTAGCGCCACCTGGGATTTCTATGGAGTCTTCAAAAAACCAAATTGTTTTTATCATTTGGTCATGGTTTAGATGTCTTTGGGATACAAGATAGAGAACTGGGTTAATTTTTAAATGCAAAGTCCTGGCATTCCATGCAGACAACAATATGAGATGAGGCAGGGGGTCTGTGTACCCAGGACAGCAGTTAATCCCTCTCAGTTATGGCATAATGTAGTGCAGAATAACAGTAATGCTGAAAAGGCAGTTTGGCAGGAGTGTTGAAAGCTGCACTTGGCAAGTCAAGAATTTGACAGTTCTTAGGTAGGGGAGTAACATGATCAGAACTGGGCTCTTAAAAGATTAATCTGACAATGTGGTAGAAAATATATTGGGAGAGGGGGGCAGACGAGAAGAAGGAGGCAAAAGGAGGACATATATGTCAACCCCAATGAAGACTACAGGAGTTAAAATAAAAATGCAGAGGTAAGAAAAGGTGCTGCGGAAAGACAATCAACAGCCAGCATGGGGCAATATTGGGTTTGGGCTTAGAGAATTCTGCTCACAAAATAAGGCAACTTGTTCAGAATTCATCTCACTAAAGTTTCTGATAAAAATGATTCAATACAAAGGCTTTTAAAGTTTCCTCCTCTAAGACAGTTTCTAGATAAATAGAATTGCCTCTGTAGAATATGTTACTATTTATTAATAATAAAGTATAATAATTGTATGTTCAATTTCTTCACAACCAAGATAATCATGATGATGTGATCACTCACCTAGAGCCAGACATCCTGGAATGTGAACTCAAGTGGGCCTTAGAAAGCATCACTATGAACAAAGCTAGTGGAAGTGATGGAATTCCAGTTGAGCTATTTCAAATCCTGAAAGATGATGCTGTGAAAGTGCTGCACTCAATATGCCAGCAAATTTAGAAAACTCAGCAGTGGCCACAGGACGGAAAAGGGTCAATTTTCATTCCAATCCCAAAGAAAGGCAATGCCAAAGAATGCTCAAACTACTGCACAATTGCACTCATCTCACATGCTAGGAAAGTAATGCTCAAAATTCTCCAAGCCAGGCTTCAGCAATACGTGAACCGTGAACTCCCTGATGTTCAAGCTGGATTTAGAAAAGTCAGAGGAACAAGAGATCAAATTGCCAACATCTGCTGAATCATGGAAAAAGCAAGAGAGTTCCAGAAAAACATTTATTTCTGCTTTATTGACTATGCCAAAGCTTTTGACTGTGTGGATCACAATAAACTGTGGAAAATTCTGAAAGAGATGGGAATACCAGACCACCTGACCTGCCTCTTGAGAAGCCTGCATGCAGGTCAGGAGGCAACAGTTAGAACTGGACATGGAACAACAGACTGGGTTCCAAATAGGAAAAGGAGTACATCAAGGCTGTATATTGTCACCTTGCTTATTTAACTTATATGCAGAGTACATCATGAGAAACGCTGGGCTAGAAGAAGCACAAGCTGGAATCAGGATTGCTGGGAGAAATATCAATAACCTCAGATACGCAGATGACATTACCCTTATGGCAGAAAGTGAAGAGGAACTAAAGAGCCTCTTGATGAAAGTGAAAGAGGAGAGTGAAAAAGTTGGCTTAAACTTCAACATTCAGAAAACGAGTATCATGGCATCTGGTCCCATCACTTTATGGGAAATAGATGGGGAAACAGTGGAAACAGTGTCAGACTTTATTTTTCTGGGCTCCAAAATCACTGCAGATGGTGATTGCAGCCATGAAATTAAAAGACGCTTACTCCTTGGAAGAAAAGTTATGACCAACCTAGATAGCATATTCAAAAGCACAGACATTACTTTGCCAACAAAGATCCATCTAGTCAAGGCTATGGTTTTTCCAGCAGTCATGTATGGATGTGAGAGTTGGACTGTGAAGAAAGCTGAGCGCCAAAGAATTGATGGTTTTGAACTGTGGTGTTGGAGAAGACTCTTGAGAGTCCCTTGGACTGCAAGGAGACCCAGCCAGTCCATTCTGAAGGAGATCAGCCCTGGGATTACTTTGGAAGAAATGATGCTAAAGCTGAAACTCTATTACTTTGGCCACCTCATGTGAAGCGTTGACTCTTTGGTAAAGACTCTGATGCTGGGAGGGATTGAGGGCAGGAGGAGAAGGGGATGACAGAGGATGAGATGGCTGGATGGCATCACCAACTCGATGGATGTGAATCTGAGAGAACTCCGGGAGTTGGTGATGGACAGGGAGGCCTGGCGTGGTGCAATTCATGGGGTCACAAAGAGTTGGACACGACTGAGCGACTGAACTGAACTGAACTGAACTGAAAGTCATTTTAATAATAAATTGATATTTATTGAGCACTTACCAAATAGTATGGTAAAGATATTACCTCTTACATTCATTATATTTTAATAGCTAAGACCACAACGTATCTACAGCTATTATCTTGTTTTTTCAAGTGAAAAAATTGAAAATCAGAGAAATTAAGTAACTTACTATTAATTTGCTTAATTTGAGCCAGAATTTGAACTCAGCTCTGCCAGTCTCTGGAACATGAGCACTGAGCCACAGTTACATGTGAAAGAAGAATAATCACTTCATCCTAAAGATCAAAGAAGTTATAGAATTTTTCCTACCTCCTTGTTAAAATGAAATATTCTATATGATGAATGTTAGAACATCCACCACGTGCCAAACTCTGTTTTAGATGCTTTGACTCAATTCTTAGGAACCGAATTCTTACAAGTCAGGAATAAAGGGAAAAAAAGAATTTTTCATTCTCATCATTTGGCTACTTAAACTCTTTGTGCCAATTAGGGGAAGGGGGAAAAAACTGAACAGAGCTGAAAGGCCCACTGAACAAGGAAAAAAGGCTCTGGGAGGTGGCATGGAAAAGTGAGTGAGGACTACGAATTGAATTTGTAGGAAAAAAGCTGAAGGCTTTGCAGGAAAGGAGGAGCGATGAAGCCATTTATGGTGCTGGAGAAGAGGAATTCTGGGAAAGAGGAGATACTGTGCTATGTAATTCCATCTTTAATGGTCTCAAGAAATATTTAGAAAACACTCACATTAAATTTCAAGACTTTGGGGGATTAGTTTTTATTAACTATGGATGCCTTACCATGCTAACCAGGATACACTTAGACAAATCAACTTGCTCAGTTCACTTGCTAAGTCCTGTCCAACTCTGCAACCCCATGGACTGCAGCACACCAGGTTTCCCTGTCCATCACCAACTCCCTGAGCTTGCTCAAACTCATGTTCATCGAGTTGGACTCCAAAAATATGTCCAAATTGCTACATACCTGCTAAACTTGTTACATATCTGCTAAAGTATGTATCATGAACATTCTGAGATATGGTCCTGTTTAATTTACTTCTGAGCTTCCCTGGTGGCTCAGACAGTAAAGTGTCTGCCTGCAATGTGGGAGACCTGGGTTCAATTCCTGGGTTGGGAAGATCCTCTGGAGAATGAAATGGCAGCCCACTCCAGTACTCTTGCCTGGAAAATTCCATAGATGGAGGAGCCTGGTAGGCTACAGTCCATGGGGTCACAAAGAGTTAGACACAACTGAGTGACTTCACTAAGCTTTAATTCACTTCTAAAAATCATTAAAGACATGAAAAGATGCTCAACATCACTCATTACTAGAGAAATGCAAATCAAAACCACAATGAGGTACCACTTCACACCAGTCAGAATGGCTGCGATCCAAAAATCTGCAAGCAATAAATGCTGGAGAGGGTGTGGAGAAAAGGGAACCCTCCTACACTGTTGGTGGGAATGCAAACTAGTACAGCCACTATGGAGAACAGTGTGGAGATTCCTTAAAAAATTGCAAATAGAACTACCGTATGACCCAGCAATCCCACTTCTGGGCATACACACAGAAGAAACCAGAATTGAAAGAGACACATGTACCCCAATGTCATCGCAGCACTGTTTATAATAGCCAGGACATGGAAGCAACCTAGATGTCCATCAGCAGATGAATGGATAAGAAAGCTGTGGTACATATACACAATGGAGTATTACTCAGCCGTTAAAAAGAATTCATTTGAATCAGTTCTGATGAGATGGATGAAACTGGAGCCAATTATACAGAGTGAAGTAAGCCAGAAAGAAAAACACCAATACAGTATACTAACACATATATATGGAATTTAGAAAGATGGCAATGACGACCCTGTATGCAAGACAGGAAAAAAGACACAGATGTGTATAACGGACTTTTGGACTGAGAGGGAGAGGGAGAGGGTGGGATGATTTGGGAGAATGGCATTCTAACATGTATACAATCATGTAAGAATTGAATCGCCAGTCTATGTCTGACTCAGGATACAGCATGCTTGGGGTGGTGCATGGGGATGACCCACAGAGATGTTATGGGGAGGGAGGTGGGAGGGGGGTTCATGTTTAGGAACGCGTGTAAGAATTAAAGATTTTAAAATTAAAAAAATAAAAAACTAAAAAAAAAAAAAGAAAGAAGATTAAAGCTAGCCATAAAAAAAATAAAAAATAAAAAAATAAAAAAAAATCGTTAAAGAACCAAAGTTTAAGAATAAATAAATTCCTTTTTCTTTGTAGATCAGAGTTAAAAATATTCCTATGACAATATTATCACTTATTCAATTTCTGAAATCTTTTTTCAAAGAGGGTGGCAATGAGGTAGGGGCATACCTAGCAGAGAGGCAGTTAAATTTAATCTGCATGGAATATGCAAAAACAGTTAGAATCATCTACCATAATGGAATTTCAGATTAAAATAATCTACCTAGGAGAAAAAGGAATGGGGTGGAAGTGAGAAATCAGGGGTTAAGAATAAAAAATTTAGAGAAAGCTTCCACTCAGAGGTAACCTCCACCCACCTCTCTGTGTCTAAATTCTGTGATTACCTACAGTCAACTCCCCCACTCTCCAAACTCTAGTATTAAGTCTTTCCATCTTTAGAAGGCACATGGGAAACATTAGCTTCATAGCTCACTAGCAGAAAATCAAAAATTCTTCTGATCTCCTTTTACCTTCATATTTCAGGAACTTTTTTTTTAATTTTCTTGTTTTGCATCTGATTTTCCCTGAAACCAACAATTTCCACTATGCTCACCTTCTCCCATATTTACCATAATCAATGGATTCCTAAACTGGGATCTATACTCTAACAAAGTTTTGAAAAAAAGAATGTAAGAGAAAAACTCTGACAGATTATGACTACATCTTTATTATTAAACATCATATCCTGCTTGAGTTTTTCCTCTGAATTGAATGCCAACTGTCAGATCCATTTTTAGACTTGGATTCCTGAATAATTCCTTGGATAATGTATCCTAACATTACTCTCATTTTCGGATACTGTCTTGACTTCCAATATACTCAGTTTTGTTCACACAGCTGTTGGCCAGTTACAACTTCCTTCTTTAAGACTCCAGAACACCTCTGGGCCTACTCTCTTTTTAATAATTCATTTCCCAAACCAATGTCAGCTTCAAATCTCCTGTTACTTCACTGCTGAGTCACCAGGAAAATGAGAAAGGCCAGGTTAGAATGTGAAGACCAGCCTACAGGGATGTGAGAGCAAGTGTGGAATACAAGAGATCATGTCTTGAGAAGTTCATACAGACAGGGGCCGTGGGTACTATGAAGTCATTCAGGAAAAAACTGAGTTGGTATCTAAGGTCTTCAGTTCAGTTCAGTCAGTTCAGTTCAGTCAGTTCAGTTGCTCAGTCGTGTCTGACTCTTTGTGACCCCATGAATCGCAGCACTCCAGGCCTCCCTGTCCATCACCAACACTTGGAGTTCACTCAGACTCATGTCCATCGAGTCAGTGATGCCATCCAGCCATCTCATCCTGTGTCGTCTCCTTCTCCTCCTTCTCCCAATCCCTCCCAGCATCAGAGTCTTTTCCAATGAGTCAAGCTTCTCATGAGGTGGCCAAAGTACTGGAGTTTCAGCTTTAGCATCATTCCCTCCAAAGAAATCCCAGGGCTTATCTCCTTCAGAATGGACTGGTTGGATCTCCTTGCAGTCCAAGGGACTCTCAAGAGTCTTCTCCAACACCACAGTTCAAAAGCATCACTTCTTTGGTGCTCAGCTTTTTTCACAGGCCAACTCTCACATCCATACATGACTAAGGTCTTAGATCCATTCAAAAGAGATACATATAAAGCAGGGGTAGACTATGAAATGAGATGCAAGTTAATCATGATGAAACAAGCTAAGGGTGGTCAGAGAGCCCAATTAAAATAGTGACAGGCAGGATAAGCTACTGAATAGATTCTGGATCAAGACACCTAAAAATCATTTTAGTATGGTATAAACAAAGAGCCTAAACAAGAATAAGTAGAAGAAGTGAATGATCCTAGAGCAAGAATAGGATATCCCCTATTCTTGTTATAAATGTACTTCTTGGTTTAAAAACCTTGGTTGCTTTGCAGAGAGAATCAGCATTATAAAGGTACATTTCCCCAATAATTTTAACAGGTAGAAAGCTACAGACTTTTATGTAATACTCATCATTAACTTTCATAAACATATTGTACCCAAATATACAATATATTTGGGCTTCCCAAGTGGTACAGTGATAAAGAATCTGCATGCTACTGTAGGACCCAAGAGACATGGGTTAGATCACTCGGTCAGGAAGATCCCTTGGAGTAGGAAATGGCAACCTGCTCCAGTATTCTTGCTTGGAAAATTCCATGAATAAAGAAACTTGGAGGCCTATGGTTCAAGGGATCCCAAAGAGCAGGACACAACTGAGCGCACAACACATAGAACATGTTTGCCTTATTGCCTTATTGATACTTTTTTCCCCTAAAGTATGTGAACATCTGTGTATATAGTGTTTGCTCATTCAGAAATTAAACATAATTCAATGTGAACTGAATAGTAATTACTCTATAACAAAGAACTTTGTTTAGCTAAATTTTCCACGTAATTTCTCATACAAGACATTAAACACCATCTGCCAAATTATATATATATATATAAATATACATTATATATATATATACATATAAAATAACCTATCAGTGGGCTCAGGAATGAATAGATAAGGCGGTTAAGGGAAGGGAAATCATTGACTCTAGTTCTGTACCACAGTTATAGTGAAGGATGCTGATTTTCTTTCCCATGTTGGCCAGCCCTGCTGCTACTGAGTATAGTAGATTACCTTATTTCCTCACTCTGCCTTTAATCTCAACTCTTTGTGTACTACATACTCATACAAGGGCTAATTGTGAAGTTGTAGGTAAGGCTACATGAGCTCCTCTAAAAAATGTACATACCAAAGCACAGTATAATTAAGACAATCTCCACAGCCTTGAAATCCTGAAAAGGCCCCAGGCTTGGTTTGGTTTGGTGCCAGGATACATCAAGTTGACAGCCAATGGTCATTGCTTATTTCATTTTTTTTTTAATAAAGAGAAGCCTCTGGCATACTACTCCTGAATGTTACATCACCATACCACCATAGCAGTTTGATGCATTTCCACTGATTTAAGTCAGCACTCAATATAAAATGGTAGATACTGGACACACACATGAGGTCAAATAGCCATTTTTGTCTTGGGGAAAAAAAAGGATAGCTTCTCTTCCTTCAGAAATTTAGTGCTCTCTCTTCATTTAATTTCTATTAACTTAAAATACTCAAAAACTGGTAAAGAATATCATGATCTAAAATTACAAATACATTCAAATAAGGCACAAAAATGGTCAGTATATGAGAAGTTGTTCAACATCACTAATATCATAGAAATGCAAATCAAAACCACAATGAGATATCACTTCACACCTCTTAGAATGGCTATTATCAAAAAGACAGGAGATATCAAATCTTGTCAAGGGTGTGGAAAAAAGGGAACCCTTGTACACTGATGGTGAGAATGTAAATTTGTATGGGTATTTTGGGGTTTCCCAGGTGGCAGTAGTGGTAAAGATTCTACCTGCCAATGCAGGAGACACAGGTTTAATCCCTGGGTGGGGAACATCCCCTGGAGTAGGAAATGGCAACCCACTCTAGCATTCTTACCTAGAGAACCCCATGGACCAAGGAGCCTGGAAGGCTGCAGTCCATGGGGGCTGCAAAGAGTTGGACACAACCTTGCATGGCACACAACACAGCACATGGACATTATGGAAAGAATGTGGAAGCTCTTCAGAATATTAATAATAGATGCACTATATGCTTCGGCAATCTGGAGTCTGGTTATCCATCCAAAGAAAGTGAAATCAATTTCTCAGAGAGATATCTGCACTCCCATGTTTACTGCTGCATAATTCACAAAAGCTAAGATTTGGAAACAACATAAGTGTCTTTACATAGATTAACGGATAAAGAAAATGGGACATACACAGAGTGGAATATTATTTAGCCATAAACATAAAGGAAATTCCTACAGTAGAACAACATGGATGAGTGTGGAGGACATTTGTTGTTATTTCAATTACCTGCGAGACAGACAAAGACACATACTGTATGATCTCACTTAAATAGACAGGAGAAATATATAGTTATTTGGAATCTATAAAAAGTCTAACTCATGGAACCAAAGATTAGAATGATGGTTGCCAATGGCTCAGGGATGGGGAAAATGGAGAAACGTTGGTCAAAGGGTACAGACTTTCAATATAAGATGAATAAATTATGAAAATCGAATGTACAGCACAGAAACTATAGTTAATAATACTATATGTTGTCCTTGACATTTGCCGAGAGAGTAAATCATAACTGTACTCATCACACATCCAAAAAAAGGAAAATATGTGAGGTAATGGATGTCTTAATTAACTTGCATATGGTAATCATTTCACAATGTAAACATGTTAAATCATTACACTGTAAACCCTGAGCAAGTTATAAATGCATATTAATAGTTCATTTTCTCTATCAATATTAAGTAAAAGACATATTTTTTTAAAAAGCGCATTTAGTTGCCAAGATATGGAAACAACCCGAATATCTATCATGTCTGACTTTTGCAATCCCATGGACTATAGCCCACCAGGCTTCTATGCTCATGGAATTCTCCAGACAAAAATACTGGAGTGGGTAGCCTACCCCTTCTCCACGGGATCTTCCTGACCCAGGAGTCGAACCAGCGTATCCTGCATTGCAGGTGGATTCTTTACCAGTTGAGCTACCAGGGAAGCCCATTTTCTCTATCAATATTAAGTCAAAACTGTATTTTTCAAAAAGTGCATTTAGTTGCCAAGATATGGGAGCAACCTAAATGTCCATGAACAGACAGAGGTATAAAGAAGATGCAGTATATATTACAATAGAATGCTACTCAGCCACAAAAAAGAATAAAGTGTTGCCATCTGCAGTGACATGAGTGGGCTTGGAGGACATTATGCTAAGTGAAATAAGTCATACAGAGAAA
Organism: Capra hircus; assembly: GCF_001704415.2. Lineage (NCBI taxonomy): Eukaryota > Metazoa > Chordata > Mammalia > Artiodactyla > Bovidae > Capra > Capra hircus. Next base: position 35,058,473 of record NC_030809.1, on the reverse strand, counting down.
GATAAATACTGTATTTATCACTTATATGTGGAAGTTAAAATTTACAACAAACTAGTGAATATAACAAAAAAGAAGCAGGCTCACAGACATAGAGAACAAATTAGTGGTTACCAGGGGAAAAGGAAGGGAAGAAGGGGCAATACAGGAGTAGGGGAGTGGAGGGTACAATCTATTGGGTAGAGGACAGGCTTAAGGATGTACTATACAACAGAGCTAACATTTTGTAATAACTATACATGGAAAATCACCATTAAAATTATGTAAAAATTTTAAAATAATTTTAAGTGGATGAGAATTAGAAACCCCAGAAACACTAAATACTATGGGGCAAGCTAAGGAAGAGGAACCCAGAAAGCTCAAAAAGCACAGAGAAATAATATTTTTTTTCCCCAAGAAGAGTATATTAACTCTAGCAGAGGGAACTTGCTCAATAAAGAAGTTGAATATAAAAAGGCCCCAAAGTGACTGTCGGCACTGACAATTAGGACGATGTTAATTTTCTTCATAAAGCAGCTTTGGCAGAGTGGAGAAAGGCAGTTAAGTTATGTTGTACTGATGTACAAATAGTGAGGATCTAGATTCCAGATTGAAATGGGAGTGAAGGCTGTCAGGAAACTGACAGGGGGCAGCCAAAGAGAAGAATTCTAGGAAAATCTGGTCAAGAAAGGCTTTTTTTTTTGTTTTTAATAGTTGGAGAAAGAAGTATGTTCATTGCCTAAACAAAAGGAGCCAGTAGAAGAAACCGGACTAGAGACATAATTGAGAGAGATGAGTGCTAGGTCCATTTTGAATCCTACCTATGTGTTCAGCAATCACCTAGATTCTGGGATTAACTCTTTGTCCAACTAAGCTGTGCTGATTTTTGCTATTTTCTGTTACAGACCCTAGTTCCTGGGCTCTGGTTTTATACCTTGTGATCAAGCCCTTAACTTGAGCCCAAATTCATACAAATTATTCTCCGATCTTAAGTTCCCACCTGGATTAATTTCCAAGAATCCCTGTTCTATCTAGAAATCAGATTTTTCACTTCATGCTCCACTTTCTTCTCAGGTAGGGTACATATGCTTTTAACTGCCCGTCTCACAGCCATTTCCCTATCCCCTTCTTCTTAGTTAATACAGCCCCAGTTCTACTCATGTGATTGTTAAGGGATATGCTAACATATGTGCTAAGGGAGGCTGAGCCCCTTGCCATTCCAGGAAGAGGATTTTTACTTAGCAAAGTTATATTTTTTTCAAAGGGGATATGTCCAAATTCTCATCTGTGGCTGCTCTTCTAGGAAAGGAGAAGCACTGGAAGAGATTTCAGCTTTCTCTACTTGAAATGGCTATGTCTACACAGAACACCTGGCATGTGGACACATCCAGTGATGATGAAAAAGCAAGAGAGGACTGCTAAGCTAAAGAGGGAGAAAACATGGTTCAGTGGAATATTGCTGAGCCTCTGAATTCGCTACACCCAGAATTGCTTGTCTTTACTCTTCCTGTTTTATGAGATAATTTGCTTTCTTGGGTCCATTTTAGTGGAGTTTCTGTTTCTTTAAACCAAAAGTATTCTAAGTGGCATGTTGCAGAAGTAAAGAAAAAACTGATTTCATTGAGGACATACCACATATCAAATATTTTATATGCATTATTTAATTTTTATAACAACTCTGTGAGGTTCATATTTGCTTCCCATATAAAGATCTGTATGTGTGTGTGTGTGTGTATGCTCAGTCGTGTCTGACTCTTTGCAATCCTCATGGACTGTAGCCCACCAGGCTTCTCTGTCCATGGAATTTTCCAGGTCAGAATACTAGAATAGGTTGCCATTTCCTACTCCAGGGGATCTTTCCAATCCAAGGATCAAACCTGTGCCTCTTGTTTCTCCTGCATTGGACATGAATTCTATTTCACTAGCACCACCATCACAGATGGGTCTGACTCAAAAGGCTGCATTTCCCCAGTAAGTTGAAGTCCTGACACAAAAGTCTAGTATGTACCATTAAATGTTGCTTCTCAACTTCCCTGATACCTGTTTCCTGATTCAAACTTTTCTCCTGTAAATATCAAGCTCTGCAGTGGTATATGGGGCTGTGAACATAGAGAAATAAAACTGTTTGTTCAATCCTTGGCGTGTTTATTAGCTGGATAAATTAAGACAGATTACTCAAGTCCTAGATTCTGTATTATTATCTGTAGAAGACAATAACAGTACCTACCACCAAAAGATTGCTGTAAGTATTAAACTAGATAATATCTATATCAGTCAGTTCAGTTCAGTTCAGTCGCTTAGTCGTGTCCGACTCTTTGTGACCCCATGAATCGCAGCACACCAGGCCTCCCTGTCCATCACCAACTCCCGGAGTTCACTCAGATTCACATCCATCAAGTCAGTGATGCCATCCAGCCATCTCATCCTCTGTCACCCCCTTCTCCTCCTGCCCCCAATTCCTCCCAGCATCAGAGTCTTTTCCAATGAGTCAACACTTCGCATGAGGTGGCCAAAGTAGTAGTTTCAGCTTTAGCATCATTCCCTCCAAAGAAATCCCAGGGCTTATCTCCTTCAGAATGGACTGGTTGGATTTCTTTGCAGTCCAAGGGACTCTCAAGAGTCTTCTCCAACACCACAGTTCAAAAGCATCAATTCTTCGGCACTCAGCCTTCTTCACAGTCCAACTCTCACATCCATACATGACTACTGGAAAAACCATAGCCTTGACTAGATGGACCTTAGTCGGCAAAGTAACGTCTCTGCTTTTGAATATGCTATCTAGGTTGATTATAACATTTAGTAAATACTAATATCCATTTAGTCATGTATCAATTGTGTCTTTATTTGTATTAACACTGCTACTGCAAAATATACAATTTTTAAATGCCACATCATAGAATTTTAGAACTTTAAAAGATGGCAGAGATGAAATTCTGTGATAGCTCTGCCATTGAGAGGATATATTACCTTAATTTAAAAATGAGCTCAGGGAAAAATATACAAATGAATTTTATGAGTTAAACATTGCAACACAGCTACTTGGAGGATGTAAGAACACATCTAGTTAAAATTTAACAACATGATGATCTTCACTGCATTTTACCATATCTTGTTGACAACTTTGTAGTGTTGTATAGTTGAAAGAGCACTGAGCTTGGAATCAAACTAAGAAGCTGAGTTCAAGCTCCTTCTCCATTATTTATGAGGTCTGTAACATTGTGCAAGTCATTTACCATCTCTAAATCTCAGTGTCTTTATCTTTAAAATAGGGGTGATGATTTAACCCTTTCCTTGTCTCCCAAGATGATTCTGAGAATCAAAGAGTCTACAGGAGACTTTCATACATTGACATGTGCAATATACATGTAAGGGAAATACAAATTCCAGGGAGCACGAATGGTGAAAACTTCAGATCCTGCATTCTGTAATACAATGTTTAAGTTTTTACCCTTGGGATATTTATTCATTACTTATTCTGAAGTGTCAGCAGACTTTCTGAAACCACACAGAACTAACACAGCACAGGACCACAGACGACTGTAGGTTCAACCAGACCTATGAAGGGGGATGATCTTTGAAGATTTTCCATCCACAGCTGCTCTCACTTTGCTTGCTGTAGCTGATAGACTCAAGCTACAGGCATAGCATCTGATACTTGGTTTACGAGTCAAGGTTGGAAATCACTCAGTCAAAAAACCACTCAATCACTCTGTCTAGAAAACAAATGGATTAGAAAAGAAAAACCAAGATGACTCAGACTCAATTCTGAAAGTGTTTTTAATGGGGCATTGATTCAACCCCTACTGAATATTACTAAAAAATAAATAATAATAATATTGGCAATATGCTTTGAGGAGTCTCTTCCAGACAACTGTGACATTGGAGGAACACTTGGAACACTGCATACAAAATTCTATAAATAATTGCATCATCCTTGTCTATGATTATTTGTCTCATTCCAAGGGCCTTGAATAAATGAGCTATTTTCCAGGAATGTCAGAAAGTTCTAGAAATTAGTAAACTGGGAACTACTACTCACAATCTATTATTGCTATTTTCAGTTAGTATAAAAGTCAGGAATCCCTCTTCCTCACGGAAACTATGCTTTAAATCCTGGTTAGATTCTCAGACTGGTGCAAAACTTAACAGCAAACTCAGTGTGAGGCAAAAAATGGGAAGGGACTGCTCAGAAAGCTAAGGAAATCATTGGCAGCACTGACAATGGACACTCTTGTTATTCAGTTGCTAATGGCACCCCACTCCAGTACTCTTGCCTGGAAAATCCCGTGGAGAGGGGAGCCTGGTGGGCTGCAGTCCATGGGGTCGCTAAGAGTTGGACACGACTGAGCGACTTCACTTTCACTTTTCACTTTCATGCATTGGAGAAGGAAATGGCAACCCACTCCAGTATTCTTGACTGGAGAATCCCAGGGACGGAGCCTGGTGGGCTGCTGTCTATGGGGTCGCACAGAACTGGACACGACTGAAGCGACTTAGCAGCAGCAGCAGTGCCTGACTCTGCGACCCCATGGACTGCAGCATGCCAGGCTTCCGTGTCCCTCACCAACTCCTGGAGTTTGCTTAGATTCATGCTCATTGAGGACATATAAGAGCTAGAACAAACCAGGGGCAAGAGGTTCATGTACCACTCTTGGAGGCCATGTTTGAGGAGGAATATGTCCCCAAAGACCAGTGAATCATGCGGAAACCACAAGTTATCTCTCTCTTTTCCTTTATAACCAAGCATTCAAAAGGAATAATCTATGTTGACTATGGCCTATTTATTGAAAAATGTATTGTATTAATATTTGATGATACAAAAATAGATAACCAGTTTGGAGATATTATAAATGATGGATTGATCAAATAGTTTAGTTGGGTCTTTGCAAAAGGGAAAAATCAACATTCTGGCCAACTGAGCAAAATATACACCTAGGACTGCAATTACTTGGTTTTAGTGAATGCAAATACCCACTTTTCAAGGAAATATCACACTCTTTTCTGAAATTAACATACCAATTTATCATCCCACCAGTAGCATATAAATTTTCACAGTTTTCTATCCTTTCCAATACTTGATGTAGTTAGATTTCTTGATTTTTGTCAATCTCATGGATATCAAATTATATCTGATTTTATTCTTAACTTGCATTTTCCTGTTTATAAAAAGATTGAGCTATCTTTTTTTCCATTTATTCCTCGTTCTGTTTCATGAATGTTCATGTGATTTGTCTATTTTTTTCCATTAGGATGCTTATATTTCTTATTGATTTATGAAGATTTATAAATACAGGAAATTAATCTTGTGTTAAATATGTTGCAAATTGTGTCTCCAGTTTACCACTTGTCTTTTTGATTTATATACCTTTTGATGAATAGAAACTCTTAAATCCAATGTAGTTAAATGTATCAGTCTTTTCTCCTATGTTAGCATGTTTTATTTCTTGTTTAAAATGTCTGACTTTCCCCAGAAGGCATGAAATACTCTCCTATATATTTTTTTAAAGTTTCAAATATTTAGCATTTAAGCCCTTAATCCACCTGGAATTGATTTCTGAGCATGCTGAGGTCCTCTAATAACTTTTCAATTCATGCATCTTTAATGGTGCTATAGTCCTTCCTCTAAACTTCTCTGGTTCAAGTCACAACTAGATTTCGTGTTTTCAGATCCAATGTGCTATTTCATATCTCTCTCTCTCTCACTCTTTTTTTTTTTTCAGCATTTGAGATTCTCCAGAACCCTTTCCTTCTTGAAACTGTCTTTCATTTCATCTGTGACATTACTCTTCCCTGACTTTCCTCCCACTTCTTGATCTTACCTTTTTTGGCCTTCATAGATTTCTTCATTTGCATCTTAAGTGATGATGTGACTGAGGGCTGCACCTTAACCACCCTTTTTCTCATTAGTCTTTCCCAGTGTCTTCCCATCGTGGTGGTTTAGTTGCTCAGTGGTGTCTGAGTCTTGTGACCCCATGGGCTGTAGCCTACCAGGCTCCTCTGTCCATAGGATTCTCTAGGCTAGAATACTGTAGTGGGTTGCCATTTCTTTCTCTAGGGGATCTTCCTGACTAAAGAATCAAACTCAGGTTTCCTGCATTAGAGGCGAATTCTTTACCAACTGAGCTACAAGGGAAGCCCATATCTGTTGTTTAAATACGCACATATATTCTTCTAATGACTCAAACATGCATTAAATTTAGCTCAGGTCTTTATCCATAATGCTTAAATCAAATGCCTACTGGATACTGCTGTTGGAATATCCTAAAATTTCAAAATAAACATTTTTTAAAGAGAACATTTCTTCCATCCTTTCACTTTCCAAAATCTGCTCCTCTTGCTGCATTAACTAACAGTGAGATTGACATCATCCTCTACTTGGTCAACAAATCAGAACTAGGAAGCCATCTTGTACTTTGCCTTGCCATCATTTTCCTTCATCTTTTTCACCTAAAGTGAAATCGCTCAGTCGAGTCCGACTCTTTGGGACCCCATGGACTGTAGCCTGCCAGGCTCCTTCATCCATGGAATTTTCCAGGCAAGGATACTGGAGTGGGTTGCATTTCCTTCTCCAAGGGATCTTCCTGACCCAGGGATCAAATCTGGGTTTCCCACACTGCAGACAGCCTCTTTACCGTCTGAGAAACCAGAGGAGCCCTATTCAATCACCTAGACCTATGGATTCTTTTACCTAAATATCTCGCATATGTGCAGACTCCTCCTTATTCTCTTATGCTTCCTTAGCCCAAGGACCCATCACTTGGGTTTTTGCAGTAGCCTCCTAAATGGGCTTCCTGGAGCAAGCCTGTCTTCCAGGATCCATTACCTGTGACTGTCTGAATGATCTCTATAAAATGCAAGTCTGAGCATGAGGCAGGATGGAAAAGTCCTCTCACCATATATACAATATTCATATACCCCTCAACCCTCGAACTTCTCCAGCCCACCCTTCCAGGCACAACACTGCACACAGAGATGGCCATCAATCCTCCTGCAGTTACTCTCCTAGAAATCTGCTGAGCTGCTGTCCCTGGTTTAGGAAGAACGCTTTGCTAATAGTCCTTACTTCTTCTGTCCATCCCTGGCCCACTCACCTGCTACCACAATATGGATTCTCACCTCAGCTGCCTCTCTCTCTGCCTCAGTTAGCACTCTTAGCTCTGAATTTCCCTTTCCACAACTAAAATATTCTGTAAATTCTAAATTCTTCACCAAATGTTCTCCTGAGCTGAGATAAAATCTGACCTTCACCTGAAGGTATCATCAACCATCTCAGGTCTTAACCAAAACTTCTACAAAGTCTACATAAAGTCACTATCACCCTTGCTCCTCACTACTACCTTTAGGCAATGATTGCTCCATGAGGTTATCATCTGTAAGTTGTACTCTTTTCAATCTCCATTACAAAAGGAGGACCAAGAGAGTTTGCTTTCACCTGGAGTGGACAACAACACATATTATAGTCTTGTCTAAAGCCTAAATTAATCTTCTTGATCTCTTTCTCAAGCTTTGATCATCTTGACATTTTCACAAGCATTACACTGACTTATTATATTGATGAATCTGAAGAGTAGGAAATGACATATACATGCACCACTGGTTAGGATACACGTGCAACAGAGGGTGACAGATAGAGCTTAAAAGGGTTCAGGATCTTGTCATATTGGCGCAGTTTTTAGAGGTTCATTGTCTGTAGGTATTCTTGGATATCTCCTCAAAGTTAATGGACAGGCTCACACATATTGCCCCTTCTACTACTAAGAAACAAGCATTACACTTCAAAGTCCTCCTTATGTTTTAGATAGACCATAGACTATACATGGGTTTCCCTCATAGCTCAGTTGGTAAAGAATCCACCTGCAATGCAGGAGACCCTGGTTCGATTCCTGGGTTGGGAAGATCTGCTGAAGAAGAGATAGGCTACCCTCTCTAGTATTCTTGGGCTTCCCTTGTGACTCAGCTGGTAAAGAATCTGTCTGCAATATGATAGACCTGGGTTTGATCTCTGGGTTGGGAAGATCCCCTGGAGAAGGAAAAGGCTACCCACTCCAGTATTCTGGCTTGGAGAATTCCATGGACTGTATAGTCCGTGGGATCGCAAAGAATCAGACACGACTGAGCAACCTTCACAGACTATATCTGGAACTACTGCTCTCCTATATTTGTACATTTATAGGATAAAATTTCCTAAAGAAAATCAATCCTGAATATTCATTGGAAGGACTGATGCTGAAGCTGAAGCTCCAATACTTTGGCCACCTGATGAGAAGAACTGACTCATTGGAAAATACCCTGATGCTGGGAAAGACTGAAGGCAGGAGAAGGGGATGACAGAGGGTGGTATGGTTGGATGGGATCATCGACTCAATGGACATGAGTTTGAGCAAGCTCCGGGAGATGGTAAAGGGCAGGGAACCCTGGCATGCCACAGTCCATGGGGTTGCAAAGAGTTAGACACAACTGAGCGACTGAACAACAACAATAGACATAGCTTCCAAATTTGATTAGGAACCAGAGAAAGAGAGGGTTTTGCAGTAGATTAAGGCTGAAGTATAAGTAGATCTGCTTGGCCATCTGACACATAAGCTCCTATTTTTCTAGGAATATCTCAGATAAGAATACTATGTGCAATCTTAAGTTTTTTGAGCAAGATCATCTGATCTACAGGTGGTGCTAGTGGTAAAGAACCTGCCTGACAATGCAGGAGATGTAAGAGACACAGGTTTGATCCCTGGGTCAGGAAGATCCCCTGGAGGGCATGGCAATCCACTCCAGTATTCTTGCTTGGAGAATTCCACGGACAGAGGAGCCTGGTAGGCTACAGTCCATAGGGTTGCAAAGAGGGAACCAAAACTGAAGCAACTTAGTACACACGCACATCTGATCTACAGCAGTAGTAGCTGAGTAAAAAAGATAGGTTTGGGCTTACTACTAGTTGAGACAAAGTGCATGGGTCCAGGAGAAGTTAAATGTAAGACCATGAGAAATCAGATGACAATGCAACTGATAATGACCATTATAATTGTTTATTTTCTTTCTTTTAAAAATACTTATTTTTATTTATTTATTTGGCTGTGCCAGGTCTTAGTTAAAGCCTATAGGATCTAGTCAAACCTTGGCCCTCTGCATTCGGAGCACAGAGTTCACCGGACCACCAAGGAAGTCCCATAATCGGTTATTTTCAGACCCCTTAGTCTTAAACATAGCACAAATCCACAGAAGAGTAGAAATGGGAGTTCAATCCTAAAAGGCCCAAATGGTGTAAGGTAACATGAAAAAGTGGCTCAGATCTATTGTTTTCCTTCCTTTTGCTCATACGTCCCATGAGGCATTCCCTATAATCTGATATTACAGCTTATATGCAGAGTACATCATGAAAAATGCTGGGCTGGATAAAGCACAAGCTGGAATCAAGATTGCCGGGAGAAATATCAATAACCTCAGATATGCAGATGACACCACCCTTATGGCAGAAAGTGAAGAAGAACTAAAGAGCCTCTTGATGAAATTGAAAGAGGAGAGTGAAAATGTTGGCTTAAAGCTCAACATTCAGAAAACGAAGATCATAGCATCTGGTCCCATCACTTCATGGGAAATAGATGGGGAAACAGTGGAAACAGTGTCAGACTTTATTTTTGGGGGCTCCAAACTCACTGCAGATGGTGACTGCAGCCATGAAATTAAAAGATGCTTACTCCTTGGAAGGAAAGTTATGACCAACCTAGACAGCATATTAAAAAGCAGAGACACTACTTTGCCAACAAAGGCCCATCTCGTCAAGGCTATGGTTTTTCCTGTGGTCATGTATGGATGTGAGAGTTGGACTATAAAGAAAGCTGAGCACCGAGGAATTGATGCTTTTGAACTGTGGTGTTGGGGAAGACTCTTGAGAGTCCCTTAGACTGCAAGGAGATCCAACCAGTCCATCCTAAAGAGATCAGTCCTGAGTGTTCATTGGAAGGACTGATGCCGAAGCTGAAACTCCAATACTTTGGCCACCTGATGTGAATAGCTGACTAATTGGAAAAGACCCTGATGCTAGGAAAGATTAAAGGCAGGAGGAGAAGGGGACGATAGAGGATGAGATAGTTGGATGGCATCACCGACTCAATGGAGATGAGTTTGAGTAGATTCTGGGAGCTGGTGATGGACAGGGAGGCCTGGCGTGCTATTGTCTATGGGGTCACGAAGAGTCAGACACAACTGAGTGACTGAACTGAACTGAACTGAACTGATATTACAGCTCCACTTGCCAGAAATTTATTGCTGATGCCTTATAGCCCAAGTCAGAGATGACCTTGAAAGACAGTGGTGAAGGCAAATTGAACAGTATACCTGATCATCAGCTTCATATGGTGGGAGAATCAAGAGCTCAGACTGCTCAGGGATGAAGGAAAGAAGTTGTGGGTAATCTCACCAGACAGGCAATTTAGGACAGCAGAACAAGACAAGACGGGAATCTAGAATAACTGGTAGAGGACACAAAGGATGCATTTCCTACTCGGCCTTTTGACCAACTACAGCAGCAGGGACTATGCCTTGTCCAACAGTCTCTTCCACTGCAAGCCTTTCTTTTTCTAAACTGTGACCAACAACTTAAAGATCCATTGGCAGAGCAGAAGGGACTCAGTATGGGGCACACTGAGCGCACTCCAGTGAGCACACTCCACTGAAAGCACCCATGACTGCATGAGAGTTTTCCTTGGAACTTGTTCGACCGACTGGCCAATCTGAAAATGCTGGGGAGCAGACTTCAATCACTTTCAGATGGAACTTGATGGATAAATAACTTGGCTCCCTTACCCCTCAGATATCACCATTATAAGGCATGCTTTACGCAGTCTTCTGAGATTCCACAAAGAAACTAAGTCCCAGTTGTTCAAAAAGATAAGTTGGTCATTAAGACACTCTGAACTTAAGTTTCTTACCTTCTCAATCTTTCTTCTCCACTCTCCTCCTATCATGTCCCAAGTAAACCACTTTCACTCAAATCCTTGCCTCAGGATATACTTCTGAGGCATCCAGTTGAAGACAACATGAGCTTTATTTCAGATCCTCAGATATTCTTGGCTCTGTTTCCTCTTCTGGTATCAACCTCCACCTTTGATTCTCCTAGATAAGTTGTGTTTGCCTTTTTAGTCTTAGCATAAAGACTACTCCCTTAAGAAGTGTATACCTGTGGCAGATTCATGTTGATGTAGGCAAAACCAATACAATATTGTAAAGTAATTAACCTTCAATTAAAATAAATAAATTTCTATTAAAAAAAGAACCCCCTCCCAAAAAAAGAAGTATGACTCTAATCTCAGGATATTTGGATGCCAGAAATACATGCTATCATAGCTTTCCGTATGTCCCTTATGATATAATACCAGAGTTATTGTTATTGCCAGTTTTTATTTTCCTATTGATTGTAAGTATTCAGAAGACAAGGATGATGTCTGTTTACAAGAAATCCCAAATGTCTAGCATAGGCCAATTCATAATAAGCACTCAATAAATGTTTGTTGAATAAAGTCACTTACAAAATATAATTAATAGGTTGGCCAAAAAGTTTTTACACATTATAAAAAAACAGAATGAATTTATTGGCTAACCCAATATAATGGCTCCTCTCTATCACAGTTTAGGACAAAAAAGTCTTATTGTCCTATCCAACTCTCCTCCAGCCAGCTATCCCCATATATTTCTTCATTCCAAGAAATTAAAAAACCTGCAATTCCTTACCCATAATATACCAAGCTCATTGGAAGGACTGACGCTGAAGCTGAAACTCCAATACTTTGGCCACTTGATGTGAAGAACTGACTCACTGGAAAAAGAAAACCCCGATGCTGGGAAAGACTGAAGTCAGGAGGAGAAGGGGGCAACAGAGAATAAGATGGTTGGATGGCATTACTGACTCGATGGACATGAGTTTGAGCAAGCTCCGAGAGTTGGTGATGGATAGGGAAGCCTTGGCGTGCTGCAGTCCATGGTGTCACAAAGAGTGGGACATGACTGAGAGACTGAACTGAACTGATTATACCAAGTCATACTGTCAAGGCTTAGCCCATAAATTTCTCCTGTGATTATAGTATCTCTATCCTTTCTATTTACCTTATTTCTACTATCCTTCAAATCCCAGCTAAAGTATAACCATCTCTGGAAATCCTTATCTAATGTCCCATGAATACTCAGAAGTCTCTCTATTCCCAAAGAACCCTGAGCATAAATATATCATAATTATTTCTTATACTATAACCATTTAAAACTAATTTATATCCCCCAAGCCCATAAGCTGCCCAACAAATTAATCTTTGAGTGTTTTATTTTTACAAAGTGCCTACTACTGCTCCTGGAGGAAAAATTATTTGCTCAAAAATATTTTCTGGCTGACGATGAATATGAAATATTATTAAAGAATTAGAGATGTTTGGTCTTGAAAGGAAAAGTCTTAAGGAAATCAGGACATCTATTCTCAAGTGTGCAAGTGCCAGCGAAAGAAAAAGTAAGCATCACTCCTGAGGTGCTCTTCTCAGTGGATTAAAGCTAATTGCTTTCTGACTTTGCAGATGCTGGGAATGTTTTTAAAAAAGAAGAAAAGAAAAGGGGGAAAAAATGCTTGTTTGTTGCCATACCTGTTGATGTGTGTAGTTCCTTACACCAATTACTAAATAACTGCTATTGGCAGTTGTTAACAGTTTGATGTGTATCTATACTTATTAACAGGCTTCTCTGGTGGCTCAGAAGTTAAAGCGTGTGCTTGCAACACGGGAGACCTGGGTTCGATCCCTGGGTTGCGAAGATCCCCTGGAGAAGGAAATGGCAACCCACTCCAGTATTCTTGCCTGGAGATTCCCATGGATGGAGGAACCTGGTGGGCTACAGTCCATGGGGTTGCAAAGAGTCGGACACGACTGAGCGACTTCACTCACTCACTCATACTTATTAACAGCAAATGTCTTGCGACTTTAGCTGCCTGGTTCAAATACCAAGTCTGTCTCAACAGCTGTATGATCTTAGGCAATGTAATCGTTCAATGTCTCAGTTTCCACATCTGTAAAATGGGATGAATCAAAGTACCTAACTCCCAGGTTTGTTGTGAGGTATAAATCAAGTAACACGTGTGAAACACTTAACACAATATGTATTACAGAGATGTTTGCTGTAACAAAGCTATTATTTTTATTAACCAGCTATGTAAAAGCAGGTCCAGTAAGTGTATTAGAAAGCATATTTTGATCCAATTGAAAAAAATGACTTTCTGATGATTTAGGCTCTTCCACAGTGGTATTAGCTGTCTTGCCATGGTAAATATTACACTTCTAGATACTAAACCATCCGACCAAGCAGTGGCTGCCTATTCTGGAGAAGAGTAGAGATTTTTTTCTTAAATTCTAAAATATTTTGATTCCATCACTTCTGCACTAACACTTTGTGATAGCAAGTGACAATTTGTATATAATATATTTATTAGGAATCTCAAATCCTGTAGATTTTTAAGCTTTTGTCTCTGTTTCAGAGATAGAAAACTAAATATTAATCCAAGACTGTGAAGGAGAACATTTATCTTTAATTTTTCCTTTAGTGTCTCTGAACTAGATAAAAACAATAGCGGACACTGCTGGCTAGAGCCGTAACAGAAGGCAGGCACCGGCTTTCTACCTGCCAGTATTAATTCCTTGGCTGAGACCCTTTCGGGGTTTCATGGTCTGTGTGTGTACGGGAAAGTCACTCAGTCATGTCTGACTCTATGCGACCCCCTGGACTGTAGCCCAGAGGCTTCTTCCTCTGTCCATGGGGATTCTCCAGACAATAATACTTCTGTGTTGTCATTTCTTCCAGGGATTCTTCCCACCCCAGGGATTGAACCCAGGTCTCCCGCATTGTGGGCAGATTTTCTATCCTCTGAACCACCAGGAAAGCACACACCAAAGGGTCATAATATTGATATTTAGTCTTAGTCTACCATTTTATAGGTAGGAGGAACCGGGAGAAATGAAAGTTTGAAAAACATGATGATGTATAAGGAAGTTCTAAATTTTCATTTACTTTGCAAGAGCCTGTAGGTCCCATAAAGAAAAGTTTATAGTAAACAACAATTGTAAATAGTAAACAACAATTTACTAAGAGCCACTTCTGAGGTTTGGTCTGGAAACAAGCACTGTTTCTTTACCAATGTTCCATGTTATCCAGTATCTCCTGGCCCACCAACACTTTCCTCCCCCGATGAGTTTCCAACAGTGGACACACAGGAACCCTACATAGAAACAGGGCTCTATTTTTCTCCTGACAAAACCATTATATTCTATTCCTTGTTCACCACCATTTTTATATTTTCCAGCAGCATTCTGGGTTGTATAAATCCAAGATTTAGAAAAAGAAATTGATACAGAGATTGAATTGAATTGTGCAAGCAGAATAATCACTATGAGAGTTCTTTGATGGCATTAGTGCAAAAATTGGAATTCAACAATTAAGTTTCCAAAAAATTTATAAGTCTCATTGTATTTTTCTTGGCTCTTCTTTGAATTCAAACCTCAAAGGAAACTAACACTTTCATTGGAACAAAATTCTTCTCCCCCAAAAACATGGAGACGAGTTGTAACCCTAAAACAAGAACTTTGTTAACTGTACATATACATATTTTAAGTTGTCACTATATTCCCCTCTGTTCTGTAGTGTACTAATTAAAATTTCTTCTTAGAAAACACTGTTTGGAGTTTCCATTAGGAACTCTTAAGTTGTATTATTTATAAGATGGCTTTCCCCAGACAATAGCCATATAATAGCTTATTTCTGGTTTTACAGTCTCTATTGCGGCATTCTTGTCATCTGCATGTATATTAAAGGCAAGGAGTATAAGGGACTTGCCTTCTAAAAGGTAAACCAACTGGTTTAACTTCCCAGAGTAATTACACATGAAAACTTTAAAACTTTCTTCACCGGGCAGACTTTTCAATTACTTTCTCTCTTCCTTTTCTATGAAAGAAAAAAGAAAACTCTTTGGAGGCTAGTTAACAAGGGACAGACTAATTATGGTTGACAGAAACATCCCCCATATTAAGTTATTATATATATAAAATAAAATCTTTTAATGAGCATTTGTTCAGTGAGTCCTCAAGTTTATTTTATAATGCTGAGTAAGTTCCACTCTTTTAAGTTTATTTTATAATGTTGAGTAAGTCTTTCAGCCTCAACTCTTTCTCAAATCCTTCCTGTACCCTATAAAATTTAAAAGACAATGGAAGCCTTAGTTCATAGATTGTTTCTAAATCCCTAAATTAAAGCCACTAGTAGACAAGTTCTCAAGCTGCAGGCTTTGTACCAAGAATGTTTGTCCTGGGAGCCACACCACTTGGGGTCTATGTGTTAGCTTCTTGCCAGGTCATTGCCTTAATTGACCCTTACATCTTACATTATTGAATATTCCAGAGAAACAGGTATTGAAAATATGGTAGGACTGGCTTGTCTCAGAAGGCAATCCATCCATGGTTTGTTTTGTTTTTAAACAGAGAAAGTGGTATCTGCAAGAAATTTTGATATCTAAGCAAAAATTTGAAGAACCTTGAGAGTTTGTGGGCAGTATTTATACTTTTTGTTACTGTTGCTCAGTCGCTAAATTGTGTCTGATTCTTTGGGAACCCATGGACTGCAGCACGCCAGGCTCTTCTGTTCTCCACTATCTCCCAGAGTCTGTGCAAATTCATGTCCATTGTATGAGGACCAGATTTACATTAGTTCTATCTCTCTCCAAGACGGATCAAGAACTCACCCTATTTGTGTGTCATCTGATGTACCTATTATACTGAGCTAAACTGTGATTCCATTTTCCATAATTTCTGCCTTGTTAGAAAATAACACAATGCAAAACTCTTTCCTTCATCTCCTCATTTCCCTTGGGCATCTCACCTGGTAGATGGTTAATAGCCTCAAATTCTGCCTATTTTCAGAAAGCAAGCATCTTCATAACCTTTGCTGCTTTGCCCATCTAAGATGTCTATTTTTCTACTGCTTTTTGAATATGAGCTGGCCTGTGACTTAGAGAGAATGTAGCAGAAGTGATGAGTGAGTTCAGGTATCTAGACCCCAAGAGGCCCTATGACCTCTTCCTTTTCTCTGTTGGAGGACATCTCTGAGACTCTCAGGTAAGGAATCCAATCGAGTCTACTGAAGAAAAGAAGTCATGTGAAGACCTGAAGTGACCCAGCTGACAGCCAGCACCATTTGCCGTCGTGGACCTTCCAGCTGACCCTCAAGCAGAAGGCAGCCACCAGAATGATGCAAGTCAAGATAGCAGAACCACCTGGCCAACCCACAGAATCATGAGAAATAATAAATCAGGTTTTTGTTTATTACTTAAATAAGAAGCAAAGCAACTAAAGTTTGGAGGGGTTTGTATGTAGCAATAGGTCACTGGTACATTGTATGTGAAAACTCCATTTCCTCCAGTTCATTGTGGTATTCTAGTATATCTGGAATAGCATCTTATGCATCTCACCTCTCTACCTCTGAAGAAAGTGAGAATACAAAAGTTTGAATCTTTGTATTCTGATTGATTCATACTTTTCAGCTTCTCCTGGCTTACCTTATTGCTTCTAAGATCTGTAGCTGAGGTTTAGAGTTTTGGATCTTGAATGTGAATCATTTTGGGTCATCAGAAAAGGCCTAATTTGGTTAATTAGAAATAATCTTCTGTCTTCCAGTTTTATTTACCTGTAACTTTGTTGAAGATGTGGAACAATGAATACCCATGTGTTACTAATAAACTATCTGATGCGGGAAGCAGGTTTAGGATTTTTGGAGGATGAGTCCCAGTCTATTGTTTTCATCTAATGATAGCCTTGTGGTCTATTCTCATCGTTTTTGGCCCTTGTCTGGGAAGAAGGAGCCATTCTGGCAAAATGCCTTTATAGCTTTTTGGAAGTGATACAATCTGAATATGGCCATCAGTGCAACCAATGAAATATTAGGGTCTCAAAACTATTCCAAGTCTTCTTGCCGCTCTCAGTGGTCATGACGTGCTTACACCATGGTGTGTTAAATGCCACCGTGGCTAGTATTTAGCAACATTTTTGTGATCTGTTTGTTTTATCTACCTAGAAACCGCCTTAGAACAAAACAGGCAAGGATTTTATACACATGTAAGTACTGTTTTGTTATAGTCGATTCAAAAAAGAAAGATAACGATGTGGTCTAGTGGTTTCCACATGTATTTGAGTGTCAGCAACTCTGAGTTGTAATCTCATCCAACTGTCTTTCTGGCTGACTCAGATTACTTAAGAAAAATTACCTAACTTATCTTTGTTTCATTTTTCTTATAAAATGGAAGAAACTGCCCTTATTGCACAGAGGAAAAAAAAATTTAACTTAACTGATATTTATCAACACCCTGGAAAACATACCATGATTATCCCAAATACACACACTGACAGACAAGCATGGGTAGATTTTTTTTGACCTCCAAATTTCTTCTCCTTCCCTCAAAATCTTAGGGAAATATTAAGATGAGAGCAGGGAGATTTATGCTTTTTCTTTTCCCATTTTAAGGCATCTCACTCTTAGTTCAGCAGCATGGAGAGATTTGTTCTGAGCTCCTGTGCTGGGCAGTGATTCAAATTCCCGAGGTTAGTGGCAGTGTCTCAGAGATGCTCAGAGATTTTCAAAGCTCCATTTTCTTTTAATTAGCTCCCCCTCTGCCTCAGGCAACACGTTCAGGGAATCAATAGGTTAGACTGAGTGCAGACTTTGTAAAGGTATCAGGAGCTATGGTATGTTGGGACTTGTCAGACCCTGGGTTCAGGTTTCAGGAGGAAAGCATCACTGGTCCGAGAATGTTTAGAGAGGAGATTTCAAACAGAAGCAGCTCACCAACTCCTGGAGATTGCCTGACCCTGATTCCCAGGCAGGAGCTGCCGTTACTTTCAGCTACTCAACGTCCCTACACAAGTCACTGAACCTCCAGAGCTTGCCCACGAAATCTGCAGACGGAGCCAGACACTGGTTAAGAGTTAAATCACACTTGAGAGAAACTGCAACCATGAATTCAGCTGAGGTGCTAAAACACTCACGGAGAGGTTCTCAACTCCACACACTATCCGTTTCCCCCTTCTTATTATTTCTCCTGCCATAATAAGATTTTCTCTGTGCCCAGAAGATATTTTGAGTAACACCCAACGTGCTTATTTTGCGAGGCATAAATTTCATTTGTGGCATTATTATTTTTTATTTATTATAAACATGAGCTGCGCAGAGGCTGACAACAACTTTACTAAGAGAGATATGGTGGATTCGTTTCTAGAGTTCAAACCTCGAGTGAATAGTTCCTGCTGCTCTAGGTGTTGCAATAATTGCTCTGGCACAAACTATACAGCGTCAAGGGCAGAACATTTGGGATTCTTTGCAAGCATTCATTATTTATGCTGGGAATGGAACTGCAAAATTCCTTTTTAAAAAAATCAGATTAAGTGACATGGAAAAAATAAAAAAGACAAAGCCTTAGTAATAAATCAGTCAGTAGCCAGTATTAAGTGACAGTAAATACTATCAGGCCCTGTTCTGTTTGAAGCCTCAAGCAGTATAACTCTGAGTGTTTATCTAAAGGAGTCAAAAGAAATCTGAAAAGCTGGAAAACATTTTAAAATTGCATGTTACATTAAAAAAAAATAGGCTCAAAGTATTTCTGAATGTAATACCTCTAAATTTCAAGCAACAGGTTTAATTTTTAATCTGAAAAAATATAATGAGCATACACAGGATTACCTAAAATATCTGGAAACACAGAAAAATTAAGTGTTCATTGATTTGCAGTTTGGGGGAGAGGTTATTTTCTTCTTTCAGATTAGTGCTTGGACCCATTGTTTTAAAATTTCAAAATACTTCACCTGAAAAGGTATTTGGAGGTTGAAGAAAAATATACACTGAACACATTTTATGGAAATATGTTTAATGATGACTCCAAACTCTTTGTATAATGTATAATGATAAAAGATCCAACACTGGGATTTCCCTGGTCATGCCTGCTTTCCAGATATTTCAAGTCTGGAAAAGAGGATACGTCGGTTTCAATTTAGGCCAGAGGTACAAAAAGGGTTTATATCTCTCAGGCCTTGTCCTGGTTTCAACGTTCCTTCCTAATATGCATGAAAGAAAATAAGCACAGTGGGATACTTGGGATCTTAAAGCAAAGCCCCATTAACCATGGTGCAGAGCTCAAAATATTACACATGGAATTCTTCCTCTGCCTTTTCTTCTTCCCTCAATCTCCAACATTAGGTATTTTTTAAACTTTGGGGATAGGGTAAAGTGAAAAGGCAAGTATCCAGACTTAGTCTCTGGTGCAAAAGAAGTTACCTACAAGTTACCTACAAGTCAAATGCTTGACACTTCCTAGTTGCCCAATGGTTACTGCTGAGCCCTTAACAGCTTTTTGATTGTTAGCACAGAAAACTCATGTCAGGTCTGTCCCTAGTATTTGTATAATAGTGGAGGGATTCCAGCCAGGAAAACCTCACTTATCTGATTGACAGGGGTCTGTACCCTACACTTCTCAATTGTTGCTGTTATTCAGTCACTAAGCTGTGTCCAACTCTTTGCGACTCTATGGACTACAGCAAGCCATACTTCCCTGTCCCTCACCATCTCCCAGAGCTTGCTCAAACTCATGTCTATTGAGTCAGTGAGGCCATTTCATCCTCTGTTGTCCTCTTCTCCTGCCTTCAATCTTTCCCAGAATCAGGGTCTTTTCTAATGAGTTAGCTCTTCCCATCAGGTGGCCAAAGTACTGGAGTTTCAGCTTCAGCATCAGTCCTTCCAATGAATAGTCAGGACTGATTTCCTTTACAACTGACTGACTTGATCTCCTTGCAGTCCAAGGATTCTCAAGAGTCTTCCCCAATACCACAGTTCAACAGCATCAATGTTTTGGTGCTCAGATTTCTTTACAGTCCAACTCTCACATCCATACATAGCTACTGGAAAAACCATAGCTTTGACTATACAGACCTTTGTTGGCAAAGTAATGTCTCTACTTTAATACACTAAGTTTGTCACAACTTTTCATTCAAGGAGCAAGTGTCTTGAATTTCACAGCTTCAATCACCATCTGCAGTGATTTTGGAGCCCCCACCAAAATAAAGTCTCTCACTGTTTCCATTATTTCTCCATCTATTTGCCATGAAGTGATGGGACTGGATGCCATGATCTTAGTTTTTTGAATGCTGAGTTTTAAGCCAGCTTTTTCACTCTCCTCTTTCACCTTCATCAAGAGGCTCTTTAGTTCCTCTTTATTTTCTGCCTTAATGGTGGTGTCATCTGCATATCTGAGGTTATTGATATTTCTCCCGGCAATCTAGATTCCAGCTTGTAATTCATCCATCCTGGCATTTCACATGTACTCTGCCTATAAGTTAAATAAACAAGGAGTATAGTATACAGCCTTGACCTACTTCTATCCCAATTGTGAACCAGCCCATTGTTCCTTGTCCAGTTCTGTTGCTTCTTGACCTATATATAGGTTTCTCAGGAGGCAGGTAAGATGGCCTGGTATTCCCATCTCTTTAAGAATTTTCCACAGTTTGTTGTGATCCACATAGTCAAAGGCTTTAGTATGTAGTCAATGAAGCAGAAGCCGTACATAGAAATCCTCTGACCCTTTAATTTTGAACTATCGTTACTTATCTTCACATTTATCCAACAAATATCTCCACATTTCTTAATTTTCCCCCAATACATGCACAAATATTCAAAGTAATGGGGTATACTTGTTCAGAAGATGAGCACTTGCTAAGATCGTTTTATCCTATACTATGTGGATAGCAATAAATGTCAGCCTATCAATGTAAGTGACCAATTAATCAAGATCCATTATAATTTACACGAGACAGCATTCTCTTGTGGATTTGGTTAGCAGCATCGCTCTGCAGCACCTTCAATGTATATCAACAAAACAGAGCTTCTGGATCTGCAAAACTGAAGATTAGGTTCTATAATCTGATAAATCCTCATATAGGTATGCTCCTTTTATTCTTTTCTATCTGAAATTCTGGTTTTGATTTCCCAGAATTTATCTTTACAATGGTATATATCTATGAATGTTTTTAGAATAATAGCTGGACCAAATCCTGTAAAAGATAAAAGCATCACTCAAATTCCATGTTTTTTCCAAAGAAATAAAAAAGAACTTAAAAATTTTAGGTGAACAAGTGCAGTTTAAGAGAGCTCTTGCTTTAATATCTGAGATCTATTTTTTTTCTGATCATATTTCAATCTTATTTATTTCATTTTCCTTTAAATTAGTAGGTGAATTTGACAGTCCTAGAAGGAGAGGCCATAATAGCAGTGCCAGGGGCCAAGAACTGAACAAGCTTTCCTACACCATCCCTGTGTCTCAACAAGGGCTGTACCAAATACCTAATTTTAGTATTTGGCTCAACACTGAACACCTGGAAATGGCATCCAGCCAGGAATGAACACAAAGCTAAGCAGTGGGTGAGCAAGCGCATCTGTCTCCTCTTGTTTTCTGCTTCTTAGCTATTACGTAAATAAGGTAGTTATTAGGTAAATAAAGTAGTTATTAAATGATGACTTACACAAAGACTGCAATTTTAGCATTCACATTTCATCTCCCCAACATTTATCAGGCTCCTCAGCAAGCAACAATTTGACAATATTTGTTTGGAAATTTGTGAATATAATATTTGTGATGAAAACCAGTTTGACCTCCTACTCAATGCTATCTTTGAGGATAGATTTCATACTCTTTTCTCCTTAGACCAGAATGTACACATGAAGCATGTCAGGCATCAGATGTGTTAACATGGAACATTCAAAACTGATTAACTTTCAATTGCCGGTTTCTGCCTGAGCATGTTTTGAGCCGACACTTTCTTCACCCCCTCAGCACACACACATGTACATGTCAGAGCACTCAGGACTCCTGACTCCATTTCTTCACCCACAGAAACCACATTTCCTCTCACTCCTTCTCACTTCACCAATCCACAAACCCTTTAACTACCCCTGAAATATGGAGCAATTTCCCGACATCTCCACAAATATAACAGAAAGCTTTCGTGGTCTCATGTAACCAAGCTTATAACCATATGCACGCCTCATGTGACCAAAAAATCACTCATCTCCCTACTGTGTCCAATTCAGGATTTTTTGCAATAGACCATGGTGCACCAAATTTGAAGACTATATTTTGGTGCTATGGGTTTCAGGCATACATATGAAAACATGGAAAGCAATGCCAGATTTTTTTTTAAGGTTTTGTCTTTCCAAGTATTAAGCTTATTGACTCTGTTTTAAAAGAATCTAAATTTTGCTTGCTTTCTGAAGTAAACATGGCTATTTCCCTTTGGTCTTAGAAGCATTCTGCAGAAACATGCTTTAAAACAAAATTTATTCATGTAATATGAGCTTATATATATAAAGGAAATCAGTCCTGAATATTCATTGGAAGGACTCATGCTAAGGCTGAAGTTCCATTTCTTTGGCCATCTGATGTGAAGAACTGACTCATTGGAAAAGACCTCGATGCTGGGGAAGATTGCAGGCAGGAGGAGAAGGGGACAGCATAGGATGAGATGGTAGGATACCATCACTGACTCGATGGGCATGAGTTTGAGCAAGCATTGAGAGTTGATGATGGACAGGGAAGCCTGGCATGCTGCTGTCCATGGGTCGCAAAGAGTCAGACATGACTGAGTGACTGAAATGAATGAATCCTACAGAAATCCATGAAGTAGCAATAAGTAGTTTTATCCTTGATTATTTTTATAAAAACTTTGGAACTTTAACATGTTTTTGCATATTGTATTAAAACCTCCTGTGTACATCCCTTGGGTTCCCTGTGTCTCACCTATCTGATTCCAGACACCAAAGTGACCCCCTGGCCTGTGAGGGCTCTGATCAGCCTTACACAAGTGCAGTTAGAGAGCGCTTTACCCTGGGACCCCATCTCTAGCTTCCCACTTGGGCTTTTCTGTCATCACCTCAAGTTGGGGGCAGGTGGGGAACCCCCTCTCCACTCACACATGTACAACTTGGAGTTGTGGGGGAATTAACACCTGTGTGAGCTTCCCAGGGCTGCCATAACAAAATGCCATAGAATGTGTGGCTTGAACAAACAAACAGAAAAACCTTACTTTCTCACAATTCTGGAGGCTACAAGTCCAAGATCAAGGTGTCAACAGATACAGTTTCTTCCAAAGCCTCTCTCCTTGGTTGCCTTCTTACTATGCCCTCACACGTGCCTTCCTCTGTGCACACTCACCTCCAGTGTCCATCTCTCTGTCCATCCAAATTCCCTCTTCTTATAAGGACACCAGTCAGACTGGATTAGGAACCACCATAAGGGCCTCATTTTAATGTAATCACCTATCTCCAAATACAGTCATGTTCAGAGGAGCTGAGAGTTAGGGTGTCAACCTACGAATTTGAGGGAACGCAATTCAGCCTATAACACACCCCATGGGGACTAATGAAGGAAGGAAATGGATGAATACATTTTTCTTTCATCCTTCTGCTGAATGGATGGTACTGATTCACATTTTATGTAAGGGCTCTCAGATAGCCCGAGGTGATCAAGCAAGTAGCACTTACTGCAATGGACCACCAGCAACACATCGACTCATCTTAGTGTTTACTCTCCTTTCTTTCTTGCCTGGTTTCCTCTCTGGCACTACTTTTGGCTCCCAGAATCACAACTGCTAACAAACAATATGCACTCGGGTTCTGCTTCCTGGAGAATCCAGGCTAAGATACATAAGCTATCTTATTTCATCTTTACAACAGCCATGACAGACATATATCATTATTACTTCATAAATAAAAAAAATTGGAGAGTCAGAGAAGATAAATGACTTGCCCAGAGTCACACAGCTAGTAAACTACAAAGACAGAACTTTGATTTAAATCTTTTTGATGCTCAATCCTGCATTATTTCTTAGGTACCTGCTTCCCTGGCAGCTCAGATGGTAAAGAATCTGCCTGCAATCCAGGAGATCCAGGTTCAGTCCCTGCATTGGGAAGATACCCTGGAGAAAGGAATGGCTACCCACACCAGTATTCTTGCCTGGAGAATTTTATGGACATAGGAGCCTGGCAGGCTACAGCCCATGGGGTCACAAACAGTTGGACAAGACTGATAGACTAACACTTTCACACTTTCCTATATTATTTCCCAGGTATCATGATACCTCCTAGGAAAGTCTATGTATAATCAGATAAAATTTAAGTCATCTTCCCTACCAATTTTTAAAAATGTTTAAATAGACTAGAGGTAAGACATCCCAAGTACATAATATATCTCCCTATTTTTTTCAGTGCTATTCCTTTCCTCTTTCACCAAACCTAAGAGTTTGATGTCCCTTCTTCAAAATTTACCTGTATCTGAAACTATTTTCTTTTTTGAATAGAAATTATATAAATTACAATCTCTGTATTGGTACTATCACAAACTATACGTTTCCAAGCAAACCACAGTCAAATTCCAGCTCACAGTCAAATTAGGGAGGCTCTTACATCTTAATCAAAGCTTTACAATTTAATTGTTCATTAAACATGGGAGTAATTTACTGTCCTACTATGGAATCATTATTGCTTCCTGAAAATCTGATGTGATGAGGTACAATAAATGCAAACTGAAATATTGCCTGTGGAAGGTTATTTATTATTTCTTCTGGCTAAAAACATTCATAACTGAAATTTATTGGTCCATACTCCCTTCATTATAAATATTTTATGTTCTGCCTCAGGGATCCATGTCTTAGCATTTAAATGTCTCAATCTTGTGTCAGTAACAGGAAGAACAAGTTCACTGGGTGGAATTTTTGCCCTTTACTTCAGAATGTTACGATAATAATAGGCTATAAATATGTTATAATTATGCCTTTGATCATTGCTGTAGTTTTCTAGTCTGAATGAATTAAATTCAAAACTAAGGCTGAGCTGGTAGGCATAAGTGACAGTAGCTATCTTAAACTAAGATTTGGCTGAATGCCATATTAATTTTGTGAAAATATTTAAGTGGCCAGAATAGCAAACCATTTTCCTCTTCTACCTTAATGTGAAGTGGTGTCTGAACCTAGCACCATTTTTACATATTAGTAGTGGTTTATAGTCTTAGTACTATACTTTTATATCCGAGTCACCACAACAATCTTGGAATAACTACTGAGCAGTTTGTAAAAATCTCCATTGTTCAAATAAGAAAACTGATATTCAGGTAGATACCAATGTATAATTTTTGTTTTAATTTTTAAAAATTTTAATCATGAGATAGTAAAATTGTGCTACAATGTGAATCAAATTCCAATCTTCTGCCCATCTCTTTTTTTTTTTAATCTTAAAGGCTTTTTTGATATGGACCATTTTTTAAAATCTTTATTGAATTTGTTACAGTATTGCTTCTATTTTATGTTGCAGTTTTTTGGCTGCAAGGCATGGGGGATCTTAGCTCCCTGACCAGCGATCGAACCCATACTCCCTGCACTGAAGGCGAAATCTTAACCACTGGACAGCCAGGGAAGTCCCTGCCCATCTCATCTTATGCTGAGGTCGATGGTGAGGAGGTGGAGAAGGGGAGATGGAGAGAAAAGGACATGAAGAAGTGACTAACAGCAGATGACAGGGAATGCTATAAGACAGAATGTTCTGCATCACCTATATTCTCCTAGACCTGTATCCCTCTCCGAAGCCTGCAGAACAGATCACTGGTTGATGATCACTGGGAGATGGCTACAATCATTATAGTTTTCCTGGAAGTCACAATAAGCTATGGGACCAAAAGTGGTCTAATTAATGTGAGGCTTATTATATCACTTTTGTTAACGGATATTTTTTTTAACTGCAGTTGATTCTGTGTTAATTTCTGCTGTACAAAAAAGGTGATTCAGTTATACATATATATACATTCTTTTTTGTATTCTTTTTCATTACAGTTTATCACAGGATAGTGAATATAGTTCCCTGTGCTATACAGTAGGACCTTGTTGTTTATCCATTCTGTGTATGATAGCTTGCATCTGCTAACCCCAAACTTCCACGTCTGTCTCCCTCTTCCCCTCCCCCATGGCAACCCTAGGTCTGTTCACTATGTCTGTGTGTCTGTTTCCATTCCAAGCTCATTGGTATCATATTTTAGATTCCAAAAATAAGTGACATCATATGGTATTTGTTTTTTTCTGACTTACTTCACTTAGTCTGATCATTTCTAGGTCCACCCATGTTGCTGCAAATGGCATTATTTCATTCTTTTTCATGGCTGAAGAGTATTCCATTGTGTACCTATACCAGATTATCTTTATCCTATTAATGGGCATTTTAAAGTTCCAAGTGGAGGACCTTTTGGAGATCTTTATCTCACTTATTCACTTACAAATAAATTCTGGACCTAGCTTTTGAAACCTGCTCTATGAGTTTTCGATATGAGAGCACACAGAAAGAAGAAAAACTGAACTTCATCTCAGCTGAAGATTAAAAAGAAAATTGTATGCTGGTATTAAATTATTCATAAGCATATACACAAAGGAAGGGCTAGCCTCTCTTAGCATATATAAACACATTGACAGGGAACATTTCCTGAAGAAATATTATGTAATTCGAAGAAAAGGTGATTTTTGACAGTTTGCATCCTGGCTTTCTTGGTCACTGAATTTTCTTACACTATCCTCTGAGACCATGTGCTTGCTCTCAAGTGTATTCCTTAAAACAACGATTCCTCTAGAAATAAGTTTACATTATTTAGAGTAAAAGAGTAATCTGTAATCATATTTTTAAATGCTGGTCCCTGAAAATATTCTGTTGACAAAGCAAAGCTGAGTTTATTGCTTACTATGGTGAGGAAAATAGTTACTTTTACAATCATATTAGCATCTTGAAGTTAGAAGGACAAAGCAAAGATATTTCTGAGATTTGAGGGTCTGGTTCAAGCTGGGAATTGATTAGAATTGCAAAAGTTTCATGATATAATAAGATTGGAACACGGCATGGATATGCTTTCAAACAGAATCTTGAAGAGCTAGCTATTCTTTGAGGCCACATTATCTTGAGAAAAGATATTTACTCTAATGAAGGTAAATCAAATATTTAG
This sequence comes from Capra hircus, assembly GCF_001704415.2. Taxonomy (NCBI): domain Eukaryota; kingdom Metazoa; phylum Chordata; class Mammalia; order Artiodactyla; family Bovidae; genus Capra; species Capra hircus. The sequence continues at coordinate 35,031,421 of NC_030809.1, read as the reverse complement.
ATAAATAGAATTGCTGGAAGTTTTTAAAATGAACAATAAAATTATTTCCAACTTTAACAGCCGAGGCAGCCTAAGCTATGTAATAAGATAATCGTATAGTAAAGTCATGGTAACGTAGAGCTCAGACAACAAACTTGAAGGTGTAAATACTTCTCAATGTAAGTTAAGGAATTCCTGGGTCAAGCAAAGTTAAGCAAATATTTTAACAGTAGTGCTTTCCGGAGCCCTTAATATACATGAATGGGCACATAATTTTCATGGAAAAAGTACACAAAGTATTTTTATCTTACTTTTAGGAAAATAAAATATACCTGGACTAGCATTGCATATAGTTGCAGAAATAGTGACCAAGACTTTAGAATATTCATTATTTTTTTTTAAAAAATGGAGGTAAATATAAAACCCAAATAGAGGAGTAACTATAATCCCAGCCTGGCATTTCCCCACACATAGGTACTCACAGTTAAGAAACTGGCACAAAGGCACAGTGGGCCATAATCCAGTTCAAGAGTTAAGCAGACAGCATCAGTGATCAGAATGGAGTTTCAAAGAACCAAAGGGTTTGAGGAGATGATACAAAAAGATGGGAGTCTTTTCTGTGGAAATATGTTGCTTAGCTAATAAAATGAGTCACGGATCGTTTTATGTCTTCGATTTACCCTGCAATGTCAGGATTGAATTGTTACATAGCAACAACGCTCTTAGTAGATGCTACTCTTCTGAGGCAAGAAATACCTTTTATTAAAAGTAAACAAAAGTTGAAAGAACACTTTATCTTCATGCACACATAATTTAAATGGCCAGACACAGCTTGGCTATTTTCTATTACTCCCAAGAACAGGCTAACAACTATAAATAACAGGTCATCTACTTAGTCTGGGATTGATAAATGCCACTGCAAGATGATATTCCTTCATTCGATAGTGAAAGGAGTCAGTCACTTGACTGAAAATGACTAGAAATGGCATGAGCATTTCCATTATTTGATACAAAAACTGAGTAACACTTTTTTTTTTCACTGTAAACAGTTTTTTACTCCAAACAGCAGTAACTATTTCTACTTTTGGAGAAACAATAGAGGGAATAAAGCAAATGTTTAAAGTATCAACTCAAAAAATACTTTAATTAAATATCAATTTAGGAAAAACAGGCTTAATTTTTATGGCAGGAAATATGGAGTTGATTCCAGGAGTTCACATAAATGTGATTCTAAGTGTGCAATCACAAATGAAGCTCCAGAGAAAGAAAAAGTCCAGATATTCTACAAAAAGCAATGTGGTTGCTGAGCTCAGATTGTAAAGGGGGACATATAAAACCCAAACATCGCTGGCCCTTCTTATGACTGGCCTGAGATAGCGATGTATACAACACAGAAACCTCCAAGAAAGCACTGTAAAGTAATTCAGATCTACATGAAAATTGCACACACCTTCTTTTATCTCTTACCCATTCTTATGGCAGTTTCTTCCCTAACACCTACCACTTTTTTAGATTCTTCCTTACACTTCTTCCTGAAAATCTTTCCACTTGTTTTAGTCCAAACTCAAATGCCTACTACCACTTTTTTTTTCTAGGCCTTCTGTTAAAAATAAAGTTGGTTTTTCTCTCTTCTTTGGACCCAAATTGAAATTTCTAAAGCCCAGCCCTAAAGATTCAAGAATAATAAACAATTCTTTCTTCTTGGAGCTGCAGGGGAGTGGAGGCTGACCAAAGTCTCAGAATTTGTATGTTAATGTCTTTGTCCTCTCCATGTGTTCAAAAGGTGAGATGAGAGAAATATAGTCAAGGATTCTTATCAGAGGGTGGTAGAGAACTGACAGCTTCAGGAAGTCTAAGCGCCAAATTACCTACAAAATTTACTAACATGCATACCCCCTGCCCTCCCCCACCCCCTCCCCCACACATTAAATCTTTTAAGCGTTAATCAGAGTGTGTAGAAGGTAGAGAAGAAAATGTTCTTCATTTGAGGCCAATAATCTTTGACTAATGACAAAAGAGAAAGCAAACCTTTCTTTGGACTGAAAAAAACAGAGAAAACATTGGTAAGAGGGAATTAATTGGAACTGTAGCTGGGGAAGGATAGTTAAGCTTCTGGTCTCAAATTATCTCTAAAGGTCTCTAAGGAACCTGCAAATTAGATCATTAAACCAAACATTGCCAGTGACCTTTGAGGGACTGTCAAGAACAATAAAGGGGAATAAAACAGGAGATAAGCAAATACCAACCAATTTTGAAAAACTGGATGAAGGGAGGTTTGACAAATTAGAGACAGTTAAGAGTTACATTGATTTCAGCTAAGATTTTAGGATCTGTTATACAGATGAATAGGTTTGGAAACCTCAAGAGGCAATGATCATTAGGAGCCAATAAAGGCTCATGAAAACAAACCAGACTCTTCTCACTTCTTTCTGTGTGTTAAGATCATGGCAGGGTACAAATGGCACACACAACCAGAGGGTAACTACGGTGAGTTTATAGCAGGAGCTCTTCGTAAGAGCTTGGGGTAAGGTTAAAGGAAATTTAGAGCCATAGTGAAGCAACTGTGGAAAACTGGCATCACCCAGCACAAGACTGGCTACATAATTTGCAGGGTCAAGGGCAAGATGAAAACGCATAACCCTTTGCTCGAATCCATTAAGAATTCAAGACAGGGAGAGCAAAGCATTACCAAGCATGGGGCCCTTATGACCACACAGTCTGCAAGCCCATTGTAGCCATCTCTGACCCTTAAGTTTCAAAGGGCAAGGAGGGAAACCTTGCCCTCCCATGTATGAGAACCTGGAGAGAGTTGTAGCTGTATCTTTAGCTGGAGGAGTCCACTGGAAAGACCAAAGAGAAGCTAAGCCACTTATATTTAATACGAAGCCACTGATTATTTGCGGCTGTGAAGAGAGGGATGGTGAAATTCATACTTTAATCCCACTCTATAATCTCAGACAATGGAATCAAGGTAATATAGTACACAGAAGACAAGTTCTAGAGGCACAAAATGGGGTAGAGAGTGAACTGGGAGAGTCAAGAAGAATATTTTGCATGCCTTTATGAAGTCACAATGCTGCTAAATTTGTGAAACCTGGTAACCCTGCTCTAGGAGGACTTTAGGAAAGCATTTGACAATTTCTCAGGAGTTCCTGTTGGATAAAACGGAGAAAGATGGCCTATAAGTAAAGATAATTATGTGGATTGATAATAGGCTTAAATAATTGTATCCAAAGTAAGAAATGGAATATTTCCTGTTATATCAGTAAACAAGGATGTCACAGTCATCAGCAATTGCAGCCACTATGGATAGTGAGCCAGTGAGCCCGAGGAAATTCACCTAGGGAAAGAATACCTGTCATCTAGCCATCAGACTGCACCCCTCCCCACAGTGAGCCCTGAAGAAACTCAGCAGGTAAAACCACAGGATACTAGACCCAGATAGCTAAGGTGCATGTCAAGGGAATGATTTCAGAGAGCCTAGACCCTTTCATCTACTCATACATAGAAAAGTGCTAAATTCCTTAACTTGGGATATCTGGTTTCTTTAATTAATATTTTGTTTTAATGTTCAGAATACCTACTCTTTGTTGCAAAACTTTTATATAACCTGGCTCCCTCTCTTACCTCCTCAAAGTAGTTCTTTCAAGATTACTTGAGATTACCTGTAAGGTTACCTCCCTGGTTTAAGGCCTAAAAATTCCCCCCAAATAAAACATAACTCTCAACTTTTGGGTTATGAATGTTTTTAAGTTCATAAAAGTATCCTGAAAACCAGTAGTATCCAGTTTAGCATTTTCTAATACTGATCTGCAGATATAGAAGGAATGATTATCAAAGCATGGTTTACAGATGATTGAGTGACTAGCCAGGATGAAAGAATTAAAATAAAAAAAAAATCTTGACAGGCTGTAGCAATGGGATAAAAAGATCTTGGCCAGCTGGAACAATCAACTAAATCTAATAGTAGTAAATCTTGGGATTTGCTCTAAAGTTCAAAAGCCAGTGGCACAGGTTTGGGAAAAGGGAAACAATACATATGCTGTCTGAAAATGACTCAGGCAGTTTAGGGGAAGGTAAAGTCAATGTGAGTCATGAATGTGGTGGATCCTACAGAAAAACCGATTAGGTTTTAGGTAGAATTAATTGAACAAAAGAGGTGATAATCCAAACCTGGGATTGTGTTGATCATACCACACCTGAAAACCGGGTTTATTTGAATGTCACATATAACTTGGAGAAGGCTAATTAGGATAGAAGAGACTTATTAACTAAGACCAACCATAGGAGCTGGTTTGGCTTTAGTAATTGACGCAAATGACAACATGAATGTGACAGTGTTGAGACTACTGTTCAATCAGCAAACAAAGGAAGAGCAGAGGACACAGATGAGATCAAAGATATATGTGCGGATGAGGCACCTCTTAACCTTAGTTCTGTCCCCTGAGTTTGCGGGGTTAAGACTCTACTAGACAAAGGACCCTAAAACCAAAAGCTCACTGTCTTTTGAAAGGAAAGGGGGACATTTTCCCAGACGGATTCACTTTGTAAACATATAAAGAAATTCTTGCTTTCAAACTGTGATGCTGGAGAAGACACTTAGACAGCAAGGAGATCAATACAGTCAATCCTAAGGGACATCAACCCTGAATATACACTGGAACGACTGATGCTGAAGCTGAAGCTCCAATACTTAGGTCACCTGAGGCAAAGAGCCGGCTCATTGGAAAAGCCCCTGATGCTGGGAAAGATTGAGGGCAAACGGATAAGGAGGTGACAGAGGATGAGATGGTTGGATGGCATCACTGACTCAACAGACATGAGTTTGAGCAAACTCCAGGAGATAGTGAAGGACAGGGAAGCCAGGCATGCTGCAGTTCATGGGGTTGCAAAGAGTCAGATGTGACTTAGTGACTGAACAACAGCAGTTACATACTTCTGAATGCTCTTTCTTATTTGTCATTATGCCTATTGAAGAAAGCCAAGTACTAACACAGAATAGAAATTACCCCTTAGTAGTAATAATTGAAGAGATTTGTCGCCTATAATAACAGACCACTCTGGAACGTAATGGTATACAAATTATATCCAAATATATTAAAGACTGCCATATGGGAAAATAAATTGTCATTGTCCTTCACTAAATCAGGAAATAAAACAGTATCATTTTAAAAAATCAGAAAGATGTTTTTAACAGTCCAATTTTCTGAAATAAAAAGGTCCCCAATAACTAAACAGGACACAGCCTAGATGAGTCCTTAACGGGTATGTTATTTAGGCAATTCCAGCATTCTATGGTGTTTAAAGTCATTTTTAAAGTTCACTTCCAATGCTGAACTTCTATTCATTCTTTCTTTCATTCAATAAGTATTTATTGAGAACAAGACATATTCCCAATACTAAGAACTAAGGATACCATCCAATTCTCATGGAGCTTAAAATTATGATGGAATAGGTAGATAATAAATAGATCATTAATAAATGTCAAGAAGTAGTAGTAAATGTGAAAAAAGTAAAGCTAAGTAAGAAGCTCAGGTGATGGAGGAAGAGAAGGAGATAAGGATAAAATGGTCAGGAAAGGCCTCTGTGGCTAAATAAGCTCATTTCCTTATACTAAATTTCTCTAGATCTTCTATCCTGGCCTCTTCTTAAGGTTATCATCATTTTCCTTCCTTATATTAATTACCCTCCCTTTGGTTTACCTTTTAACTCCTAAACTGAGAATAACTTTAAATTTTAAACTCAGAAGAATTTAGTAGTAAATGTATCATAGTGTAATTTAAAAGCAGGATGTGCCCAATTCTTTCAATTTCATGTAGAACCATGATGTCAGTATCTTCATATATCTAGACACAGTACATTTCTCCTTCTCCACCAACAAAAACTTTTTAATATGTGGGTTCAGGCCTGTCTTTCTAATATCAGATTGTTATTTCTTAGAGGATAGGGCACAAACCCTTACTTAGCTGTGCCTTTTCCCCATCTCAAGACAGGTTTATTTCCCCTTCATCTATGCCATTCTTTTTATTTAGAAAATAAATGGAAATTATTGATATTTAACTGGAAATTTTTATTCCATATTTTGATGCCAACATCTAATCAAATCTAACATTAAACAAAGGAAAGTGAGAAAACAAAGCACTGTTATATCCTAAGCTTTAAAGCTAAGAGGAAGACAAAACAATTGAATTATAGACACAAATTAGACACATAGATACAAAATAGCCTATGAATTTTAACTTTTTTCTTTTTCTTTCTTTCTTTTTAAACTAGTATATTCATATAACTGAAGGGCAGGGAGGTATTTGCAGTTTCACAGGGTTAAAAACATCATAACAATTTTCTGTTAACATAATGTGGGCTCTCTGATGGCTCAGTAGGCAAAGAATCTGCCTACAATGCAGGAGACCTTGTTTGGGACCCTGCATTGGGAAGATCCCCTGGAGAAAGAAATGGCAACCCACTTCAGGATTCTTGCCTAGGAAATCCCATGAACAGAGAAACCTGACAGACTACAGTCCATGGGGTCCTAAAACAGTCAGACGTGACTTAGTGACTAAACAATAACGAAGAGTTGTAAGCATTGGAAAAACAGTTGGAAAAAATGGTCATGTTGGAAAATGAGTTAAAGACAGTAAATGTTCACATCTTTTTCTGCTCTAACACTCACTGGTCCTAAGTTGAAAATTTTCTATACTTATAGGAGGGAATACAACACAAAGCAGTATCTCTCAAGGCTGTTTTCATACAACACAAAAGGGAATGCAAGTCTGTCAGTTAACTGATTTTTTAAAAAATCAATGTGAATGAACAAGTGATGAAAACTCTTCTTAAAAACTTAACTGGCTAAATGACAGTCTTTATTTCACTTGTTCTCTGAAAACAGAAAAGCTCTTTATATTTACAAACAAGCAAACAAACAGCTCCTTAAGGAAAAAAGAAAAAACAAAGCTGATCTCTTTCTTATAATTTTATGAAAATTTTAGTGTCCTGTACTGGAGAAGACTCTTGAGAATCCCTTGGGCTGCAATGAGATCAAACCAATCCATCCTAAAGGAAATCAACACTGAATATTCATTGGAAGGACTGATGCTGAAGCTGAAACTCCAATACTTTGGCCACCTCATTTGAAGAGCTGACTCATTGGAAAAGACTCTGATGCTGGGAAACATTGAAGGCAGGAGGAGAAGAGGGAGGCAAGAAGATGAGATGGTTGAATAGCATCACTGATTAAACAGACATGAGTCTGAGCAAACTGAGGGAGACAGTGAAGGCAGGGAAGACTGACATGCTGCAGTCCAGGGGTCTCAAAGAGCCGGACACAACTTAACAACCAAACAACAATGACAACAACAATTAGCATCTGGGCTATAAAACCACAGTGTCATTCTAAGAAATAGAACACTTCTTTAGCCATACATATGTTTTTAAGATGTAATGTATGGGTCTTTTTAAGATATCACCAAAACTTGGTTTAAAACTTGGTCTTTTCTCTATTTCATGCTGAAAGTAGGGATATCGCTCCCAAAGAAAGGGCAGCATGTTCATGACGTAACAGCAACATTAACAGAAGGTGATTATGTAAGTTTTTCTAAACTGACTTTAGTTCTACTATTTAAGTATCTCAAAATGCAATATACAAATAACTGCTTTATCTTAATAAAATAACATTTTAGGTGATTCTTATATGCAGTATTGAATAATTTCTATTTGCTTTCTTGTCAGTGAGAAAAAAAAAACTGTTGATTTTAGGGGTTCAAAGTAAATTGTTAAACAAACATAAACCATGCTTTTGTTTGTAGTGAAGGTAAAAGACTTTGAAGACACCACTAATAAAAATGTATATTATAGTGTATATTATAATGTATATTATACAGATCCCCATGGACTACATGAGGGTCTTACATGAACTATACAGTCACGGAATTCTCCAGGCCAGAATACTGGGGTGGGTAGCCTTTCCCTTCTCCAGGGATCTTTCCAACCCAGAGCTCAAACCCAGGTCTCCCATATTGCAGGTGGATTCTTTACCAGCTGAGTCACAAGGGAAGCCCAAGAATACTGGAGTGGGTAGCCTATCCCTTCTCCAGCGGATCTTTCCAACCCAGGAATTGAACCAGCATCTCCTGCACTGCAGGCAGATCATTTATCACTTGAGTTATCAGGGAAGATAAGAAAGCATATATATACATAAAATAAGCATACAGATAAAAAAATATATATGTAAAATAAGAAGTTTATATATCATGGGTATGTGCTAAGTTGCTTCAGTCGTGTCTGACTGTGACCCCATGGACTGTGGCCTGCCAGGCTCCTCTGTCCACAGGATTCTCCAGGCAAGAATACTGGAGTGGGTTGCCATGCCCTCCTCCAGGGGATCTTCCCAATTTAGGGATGGAACCTGGGTCTCTCACATCTATCTGCCTTGGCAGGTGGGTTCTTTACCACTAGTGCCACCTGGGAAGCCCAATAAGAAGCATAGAAGCTCCAAAATAAACCATTTCACACGAAGGATTTTAAGAGGGAATTGTTTCTTAACCTGTTAAAAAAAAAAGTAGGTAAAAAATAGATCTTGGAAGCTTGCATCCCTGACCAAAAATAGAGAGGGAGAGGATGTATTTAGGTGGAAGCTCACATCCCTGCTCAAAGAAGCAAAGGCTCCACTGGCTAGAAGTTCACATCCACACTTAAAGATGAAGGAGATCTGCATTATATACCTTAATGCTTATATCCATATCCACAAAAGAGACCAGGGATCTTACAACCAGAAAGGTTGTACCCAGGATATTCATAGCCACATCCTAAAGAAGAACACTGGCCACTCATACATTGTTCCTGGGAATATAAAAATGATACAGTCACTCTGGAAAGCAGCCTGAGCATTTCTTAAAGCACTAAGTTTGCAACCATCACACAAACCAGCAATCGCAATTCAGGGCTTATTCCAGAGACTGAAAATCTAAGTTCTTACCAAAACCTTTATAGTAGTGTTCACAGCAACATGATTTGTAATAACCAAAAACTGAAAATAATCCAACATCCTTTCAGGTGAATAGTTAAAGTGATTGTGACTGTAGTACATCCATACCATAGAATAGCACTCAGCAAATAAAAAGGGAACAGAATATTGATATATTTGTAGCATTAGAAAACTAATATTCTAATGAAAACATTATAGGGTTTATAAAGTGGACACACTGTATGAACACCAGAGAATGATGTAGACGGAAAAAGTCAATTCCCTACAGTTATATTCTGTACAATCTATTTATATAGAATTCTTAAAATGGGAGGACTCCCAGGTGGCACAGTGGTAAAGAATCTGCCTGCCAATGCAAGAGACACAGGAGACCTGGGTTTGATCCCTGGATCAGGAAGATCCCCTGGAGGAGGAAAAGGCAACCCACTCCAGTATTCTTGCTGAGAGAACTTCATGGACAGAGGAGCTGGTGGGTTACAGTCCATAGGGTTGCAAAGAGTCAGATATGACTGAGCGTGCACACACACATGCACACTTGAAATTTGGGACAGTTTAGCAACTATTAGGTATTTAGGGAATGGCATGGGAGGAGTTATTCATAGAGGGAAGTAAGTAAAGGGTATACCAAGATCTCTGCATTATTTCTTCTAAGTGCATGAAAATGTATGATGAAGTGACAATAAGTGGTTTAATTAAAAGAAAAAAAAAAAGAAACTAGAGTTGAACTCTCCTACTATTATTCCAATCATTGCTTAGAAACCCTGGCTGGACATGATCTCTTCCCCAGCAGAGACGTTCCCCAAATGCCTCCAGTATAGGAAGTGGCAGGACAAAAAGAGGACCAAGCCAGCAATAAAGAAATTCTCAGGAAAGCATACAGAAAACAAGAGCCAGGGGTAAAGAGAGGCATCCTAAGTGTGACCATTGGCCCCATGGTTGAGATACTGGTGAAACAGGGAACGAACAGTAGATTAGATGTAACAAAAAGTGCAGAATAATAGCAATCCAAGACTGACATATTAGAAAGCAAACACAGATCCGTTGAAAAAGAATGCTTAAAAATAAACATGAACAAATGGGACCTAATTAACCTTAGAAGCTTTTGCACAGCAAAGGAAACCATGTGCTGTGCTTAGTCACTCAGTTGTGTCCTGCTCTTTGCGACCCATGAACTCTAGCCCACCAGGCTCCTCTGTCCATGGGGATTCTTCAGGCAAGAATACTGGAGTGGGTAGCCTTTCCCTTCTCCAGGAGATCTTCCCAACCCAGGGATCGACCCAGGTCTCCTACATTGCAGGTGGATTCTTTATGGTCTGAGCCACAAGGGAAGCCCAAAGGAAACCATAGATAAGAGGAAAAGAATGGGAGAAATGTCTGCAAATGAAGCAATTGACAAGGGATTAATCGCCAAAATATACTAATAGCTCATGCAGCTCAATATCAAAAAAACAAATAATCCAATCAAAAATGGGTGGAAGACCTAAACACATATGTCTGCAAAGAGAGCATAAAGATGACCAAAAAACACATGAAAAGATGCTCAATTAGCATCACTAATTACTAGAGAATGCAAATCAATACTACAACATGGTATCGCCAACAGTCAGAATGGCCGTCATTAAAAAAAAGAATCTAAAAACAGTAAACGCTGGAGAGGGAGTGGAGAAAAGAGAACTCTTTTACACTGTTGGCAGGAATGTAAATTGATACAGCCACTATGGAGACAGTATGGAGTTTCCTTAAAAAAATGGAACTACCATATGACCCAGCAATCCCACTACTGGGCATATAGGCTAAGAAAATAATAGTTCAAAGAGATATATGCACCCCAATGTTCACCGTAGCACTGTTTATAATAGCCAGGACATGGAAGCAATCTGAATGTCCGTCAACAGAGGACTGGATAAAGAGGATGTGGTCAGTCAGTCAGTTCAGTCACTCAGTTGTGTCCGACTCTCTGCGACCCATGAAAACTGCAGCACACCAGGCCTCCCTGTCCATCACCAACTCCTGGACCTTACTCAAACTCATGTCCACTGAGTCAGCGATGCCATCCAACCATCTCATCCTCTGTCATCCCCTTCTTCTCCTGCCTTCAATCTTTCTTTTTCAAATAAGTCAGTTCTTCACATCAGGTGGCCAAAGTATTGGAGTTTCAGCTTCAGCATCAGTCCTTCCAATGAACACTCAGGACTAATTTCCATTAGGATGAACTGGTTGGATGTCCTTGCAGTCCCAGGGACTCTCAAGAGTCTTCTCCAACACCACAGTTCAAAAGCATCAATTCTTCAGTGCTCAGCTTTCTTTATAGTCCAACTCTCACATCCATACATGACTACTGGAAAAACCATAGCTTTGACTAGATGGAGCTTTGTTGGCAAAGTAATGTCTCTGCTTTTTATATGCTGTCTAGGTTGGTCATAACTTTCCTTCCAAGGAGCAAATCTCTTTTAATTTCATGGCTGCAGTTGTGGTACATATATACAATAGACTATTATTCAGCTATAAAAAGGAAGAAACTGTGCCATATGCAGAGACATGGATAGATGTAGACTCTATTATACAGAGTGAACTAGATCTTAAAGAGAAAAACTAATATCACATAATATCACTTATATGTGGAATCTAGAAAAATTATACAGATGAACTTATTTGCAAAGCCGAAAAGGAGACACAGACATAGAGAACAAACGTACAGCTACCAAGGGGGGAAAGGGGGTGAGATGAATTGGGAAATTGGGATTGACATATATACACTAATATGTGTAAAACAGTGTGAGCTTCCCTGGTGGCTCAGATGGTAAAGAATCTGTCTGCAATGTGGGAGGCCTGGGTTCAATCCTTGGGTTGGGAAGATCCCCTGGAGGAGGGCATGGCAACTCACTCCAGTATTCTTGCCTGGAGAACCCCCATGGACCGAGCACAGCACAACATGTATAAAATAGATAAATAATGAGAACCTACTGTACAGTCCAGGGAACTCTACTCAGTGCTCTGTGGGAAGGAAATGGGACCTAAATGGGAAGGAAATCAAAAACAGAGGGAATATACTTAATCTGTATAGCTGATTCACTCTGCTGTACAGCAGAAACTAACACAACATTGTAAAGCAACTATGCTCCAATCAAAATTCATTAAAAAATAAAAAGAAACTTCCTTGCAATGGAGCAGGACTCATGCCTGCGGGGGTTCTGCACCTCCCTTCCACGAGGTGGAGCCTGGGCCCCGCCCTGGAGCTTTTGGGGCTCAGAGGTCACAACCCCAGGCCAAAACTAGTTTTGGCTAAGGCAGACTCCAGGGAGCCAAGCCAGGAGGAAGGCCTCCTTTCTCCTCGCTGCTGGGACCCCCCGCCCCCACCACGCCCCGCCCCGCCCCCGCCCCATCCCCGCCCCCGCGCCGCCCCGCCCCGCCCCGCCCCGCCCTGCCTACCGCACGCGGGCAGGAAGGCGCACTGTCCTCTCCAGGGGCCACCTACACTTTCCCTGAGCTCTCCTCCCACCTCCCGGAGCAAAGGCAGAAGGTCGGCCTCTCGCACACCCTCTGGCCTCGTGGCCCACCTGTGAGCTTGCAAAGTCCCGCAACTGCTGCACAAGTTCGTGGTGATCCTGTGGGACTCCGTGCAACGGCCGTGTACAAGGACCTGGTGCTTCCACTGCAGAAGGACTGCCTGCCGTCTTCCAGCCAGCTGAAGACCAAGGGTGAGCTGAGCTTCGAGCACCACGCACTGCTGGAGGGTTGCCGGCGGGAGGGCCTGCACCGCTGCACCTGCTACCGTGAGATGCGCCCGTTCTGCGCGGGTCACCACCTGGTGATGGTCTACTTCCTTGCACGCCCACTCCGGGTAGGTGGAGGACGTCCTGGAGTACCTGTGGCGGGCCAAGCACGCCATGGACGTGCTGGTCTTCAAGTCCTGCCTCTGGGACCTCTCAGGGGATGGCCGGGACTTCCCAAGAAGCTACAGGAAGACCTGCAGAGCCAGGTCGGGAGCCTGGGCCAGGTGCTGCCCAAGGACTGCCGCCTGGTGTGGAACATGGTCATGCCGGGAGCCGAGGTGGTCTCCAGGGGCTTCCTTCTTCCTGAGGACCGACCTGAGGCAAGCGCCTGTGGGCCGATGTGCTGGAGGCCAACTTCTGCAGCGCTGTGAAGGCCGGCGGGCACGGCTGAGACGTGCTGGACCTCCATGTCCACTTTGGACATGCGGGGCAGCACCGACTGGGACGGGCACACTCACTGCCACCTGTTCCATCTGCTGCTGGCGCAGCTGGCCGACACCTGGGCCATGGACCTGCCCGCTGCTACCACATGGGCAGGTGGATCAGGGATGGCCCCACCTGGGGAATTCCGGGCCCTGTGGGAGAAGGCAGCCCTGAGACTGTGGACGTGACCCTGGCGAACAGTCCCCATCCTGGCTCCCATCCACGTCCGCGTGCTCCTGTGCCCTGCAGGGACCCCCTTTCCCCACACATGCCCTCCATTCCAGCCCTATTGCCCTCCTACCCATTTATGTGCACTCCAATGGCACCCCACTCCAGTACTCTTGCCTGGAAAATCCCATGGACGGAGGAACCTGGTAGTCCATGGAGTCGCAGAGTCAGACACGACTGAGCGACTTCACTTTCACTGTTCACTTTCATGCATTGGAGAAGGAAATGGCAACCCACTCCAGTGTTCTTGCCTGGAGAATCCCAGGGACGGCAGAGCCTGGTGGGCTGCCGTCTATGGGGTCGCACAGAGTCGGACACGACTGAAGCAACTTAGCAACAGCAGCAGCAACCCATCTTCACAGTGTGGGCCATTCTCTGGTGATTCTTCAGTGTGCACAATCAGATACACTTGGGAAGCAGATTGGATGATTAGCCTGGAGACATGTCTGTGTCCCATTAGCAGAACTTCTACCCAGCTTGGGACAGAAGGTCACCTGCCTATCCTCCCTGGTGCCCCAGCGGGCCACACAGACGCCAGCGAAGGCACAACAACAGGTGAACTCAAGAACACCCAG